>NW_014577229.1:414176-416676 GCF_000485595.1 Priapulus caudatus
CAGCAGTAGCAGCAGCAGTAGCAGCAGCAACAACAACAACAACAACAACAACAGCAGCAGCAGCAGCAGCAGCAGCAGCAGCAGCAGTAGCAGCAGCAGCAGCAGTAGCAGCAGCAGCAACAGCAGCAGCAGCAGTAGCAGCAACAGTAGCAGCAGCAGCAGCAGCAGTAGCAGCAATGGCGGGAGGGGGGAGGGCTGCTTCTTAGCGAACCTGTTCCCGTCCCCTCATATACGGTCGGTCACAGAAGCACTCTGACGACACTCGCGTGTCTTCGCCATCGTTACACGGATGACTAGCATTGACCGATACTTGAACGTCACGAAAGAGAGAGAGGGGGAGAAGGGGTGGTGGGAGAGAGGGAGAGAGGGGAAGAGGGGGTGGTGGGAGAGAGGGAAAGAGGTGGTGAAGGATAGAGGAAGAGATATGGGGAGCGAGAGAGTGAGGGAGGGAAGGAAAAGAATGAGAAAGCGGAGAGGAAGAGGAGAGAAAAGGGGGAGAGAATGGGAGGGACGCGAAAGTAAAGGGGAAGGAGAAAGAAAAAGAGCAGAAGGAAATGGGTGGAAATCGGGAGAGGGGGAATAGAAAAGAAAGGCAGATGAAATAAGAGGGGGGGTAGAAAGAAATTGAGAAAAAAGAGAAGGTCAGTAGAAGAAGAGTAAGAAAGAGATGACGAAATGAATAGCGAGAGTACAGAAAATAAACACAAGAATGTGAACTGGGGAGAGAAAGAGTGCGGGAGAAAGGAAGGGAATGCGCGGGTAAAGGAATAGGAGCGCAAGATAAAGGGAGCAAGAAAAAGAGAACGGCGGGATAGCCAGTAAGAAAGAGATAGAGAGAGAGAGAGAGAGAGAGAGAAAGAGAGAGAATAAGAAAGGGGCAAGAGAAACAGAAACAGAGAGAGCGAGAGAGATAGAGAGAGCTGGATAGTTAGTGAGAAATAGAGCGAGTGTGTGTGAGAGAGAGATAAGAGAAAGAGAACGAAAGAGAACGAGAGAGAGAGAGAGAAAGCGAGTGAGCGAGAGAGAGAGAAAGCGATAAACAGAGAGAGAGAGAGGTAGAGAGAGAAAGAGAGATATAAGAGAGAAAGAGAGGGAGAGAGAGAGAGAGAGAAATGCCGCCAATCGGCGGCAACGGAAGAAGTTAACTGAAAATCGACTGAGTTCGTCTGCGAGCAGCCTGCCGGCGGATGCTGCGAGTCGGCTGCTTGTGTCGTCTGCTGCGAGGCCGAGAGAGCGAGAGTCTACGACACACGCGCGCCTAACGTCGTCCATTGAGTTCCCGCGTGCGGTTTTGTGCAAAATAAAAGCAGTTCCTGTGCTTTTCCATTAGCGAATATGATTCAATAAAATCTATGTTGAATTATAGATGGTAAACGCGACGGTTTCACGGCGCACTGCACAGAGTGAATGGTCGGCGATCGGTGGCAGCATTCAGTCCCCCACAACCAGCCAGACATTCAGCTTCGAGATGCAGCACAAATTTGTTATGCAATCCACACACCACGCCTCGGATATTTACTAAAAGCATCGCATTGTGGCCGAAATTTGCATCAAATTGATGGGAAAATTTTAAAGTATAATTGCCGTCTTTGGGCTCGCCTTTGTTGCTTTCTCTGTGATTACTTACAGTCGTGTGCTCCTGGATAAGATTATGGTAATGTGCCGTCAATAGAGTGCATTCACTTCATCAATTATTGCCGCCATTTTTCTCTGTTTTCCCGGGCTTTTCAGAAACAATCAAGGCAATCACTGAAACGGATAATCTCATTGAAAGTCAACACAGCTCGAGAGCGAAAAAGATGGAACACGTGTCTCGCTTGCTTGTCTGTACGCACGCACGCTTGCAGAGCGCTTCTAAATATAGGGTGGACTCCCTTCACTCAAAGACGAAAGCAAAAAAGTTCGTTTAGGGCATCCGAAATAGTACCGCGCGCAAGCACGCGCGCGCCAACTCAGTGTAGCGTTACTATCGTGCGTGCATCACGGATGCATGAGACAATATGAAATCACATTACATGGCGCAATTGGAGAAAGCGGAAAAAAGAGGCAATGCAAGAAATCGCCTTTTTCCTTGTCCAATCGCCGACTCGCTGCCGATGAATACATATATTATTATTATATATATATATATCGGGTTCCTTACTGTATGTATTCGCACATGAGCGGTTGGCCCGGCGGCACCGTGTACAGACACGGATCTATACTGCTTTCTCAATTTGGCTACAGATTTGTTCCTTTTCAGCCGAATTACGAAACGCTGGTTTTTGACCCGGAGGCCTCTCTCTCTCTCTCTCTACTCTCTCTCTCTCTGTCTCTCCACCTCTCTTACCCCCTCTCTCTCTCTCTCCCCCTCTCTCTCCCCCCTCTCTATCTTTCTTCGTGCGCGTAACAGTAAGCGGCGCGCATAAATTGTGCATACGCCCAACTTACGTGGCGATTTCTCACATGTGTGTGTGCGCGCGCGTGTGCGCGGGCGCGTGTGCATGTGTACACAGTAACG
>NW_014577229.1:421676-424497 GCF_000485595.1 Priapulus caudatus
TAAGGGAGCGCCGACGCGGCAGTAGCCACAGAGAGTAGATCATAGCTTCCGTAAAGGGAGGCCCACGAAGGCACAGAGAGGAGGCCCTATGCCTCGTAAGGAGGGCCACGGACCGCACAGAGAGGGAGACCCATGCTGCATGCAGGCGGAATGCACATGCGCTGGCGAGAAGAGCGCGCGTCGTTTCACCGCTCGTACTCATGGGTTAATTGGCAGAACGCAAGGACTAGCGAGATGGCGCGCACATTCGTTGCGACTAGTATTAAGTGGATACATTCTTGAATGTTGTAATCAATTATGCGGATTCGTGAAGCTATGCACTCCGTGAGCGCTATGGCTGCTGTTGTTGTCGTTCAGCTTCTCCTTCCGCTCTCTCTCTCTCTCTCTCTCTTCTCTATCTCTCTCTCTCCTCTCTCTCTCTCTCTCTCTCTCTCTCTCCTCTCTCTCTCTCTCTCTCTCTCTCTCTCTTCTCTCCTCTCTGCCTTCTGCAGTCTCTTTTTCGCGCTCTCTCTCACTCTTTCTATTTTCTACCTCTCTCTTTTTGTCTGCTCTCTCTCTCTCCTCTCTGCTCTCTCTCTCTCTCAATCTCTTCTCTTCTATTTTTCTAGCCCCCCTCTCTCTCTCTCTTTTCTCTCGCTCTCGCTCTCTCTTTCTTTCTCTCTGTCTATCTCTCAGTCTATCTCTCTCGCTTTCCATTTTCTATCTTTCTATCTCTCTCTCGCATTGCTGTCTGTATCCCCCACCCTTCTTCTTAGCTCTCCCTCTTTCTATCTTTCTACCCCCCCCCCTACTCTCTCTCTCTCTCCTCCTCTCTCTCTCTCTTTCTTTCTCTCTCTCTCTCTCTCTCTCGCTTTCTTTTTCCAGTGTAACTTGCGACGCTTTGATTTAAGCCCGCCGCATTTCTCGCTGGGTATTAGTAGTAAAGCCCGTGTGGGATTTACCCCATAAATATGTCGGCTGTTAGTCAAACATTATTGTCTGCTTTGTCTCATTCAGTGTGTCGCGCGGCACGACTTTACATTCAACGTAACGCTACTTTGTTATATGCGGCCGTTTTCCAGCGACGTACACACACGCAGATGCACACACACACGCACGCACGCACGCACGTACGCACATGCACGCACATGCACGCACGCACGCACGCACGCACGCGTAACAGACGCGTAGATCATGGCGTCTTTAGCGCCGTGTGCGCTCGGTCCTTCAGTGTAAACCCACTATTACCTCGTTTGCAAATGACTTAATTTTCGTAAAAGCGGCTCTCGCTCGGGCCACCGACGATATCGGGGCAAATGCTCCGATAATAATATTTACGTGTGAGTTCAATTGCGTGGCACCGTATTACGAAATTGCTCTCTATAATCTTCCATTTCCTTGCGGCACATCAAAGGCGCGCGTTAGCGAGGGATTAACCGGCGAAATACTGAAAGCCCGCAAAGAAGAACCAAAGGCGATTGTCAGGTGGATTCCGCTCTTTGTATACAGACCTGGAATTACGAAGTTACACTGAAAGGATTACGTAAACTCGCCCTTTTTCTTTCCTTCATCGGAGCCGCAAGCTCGATTTCCTCGTCAGAGCAGTTTCCGCCGCGCCCGCGCGCTCCTAATTGTTAGTTATCTGATCATCATCTGAGGTAAAGGCATTACACACAAAACCGTATCAGATGAACGTAAGCGCAAGCTCGCGACATAAGCCCTAGTCCCGCGATTATCTGCTTCGATTCCCCACCTGTCCGTCTGTTTACTGTGACGACGGCGTCTGCGTCGGTGACTGTGACTGTTGGTTGTGTCAGCTATCGCTGCATTCATCGGCTGCTGGGGAAAGCAGGTGAAACCTCTCTGTCAACTTCCGTGAAAGGTGTGCTGTCGCGTCGGTGGCGCTGCATTTCCGGTGGGAACCTCTCTCTCTCTCTCTTTCGCTCTCTCTCTCTCTCTTTCGCTCTCTCTCTCTCTCTCTCTNCACACACACACACACACACACACACACACGCGCACACACACACACACACACATACACACCTACACTCCGCTGCTTCACCCGTACGTAAACTCCGTACGTCAACGGAGAGAGGGGTGCCTCGCCTTCTCCGCTACCTCTCCCTCCCGCCCGCCCGTGATGCAGCAACAGAGAGAAGGTGGTCGCTCCTCTTCCGCTCGCTCCGCCCGTAAGGGGAGCCCACGCGGCAGTAGCCACAGAGAGTAGATCATAGCTCTGTAAGGGAGGGCCACGGAGCCACAGAGAGGAGGCCCTAGCTCCGTAAGGGAGGGCCACGGAGCCACAGAGAGGAGGCCCTAGCTCCGTAAGGGAGGGCCACGGAGCCACAGAAAGGAGGCCCTAGCTCCGTAAGGGAGGGCCACGGAGCCACAGAGAGGAGGCCCTAGCTCCGTAAGGGAGGGCCACGGAGCCACAGAGAGGAGACCATGGCTGCATGCAGGCGGAATGCACATCGCTGGGGAGAGACCGTCGGTCGTTTCACCGCTCGTAACATCATGGGTAATTTGGCGCAGAACGCAGGACTAGCGAGATGGCGCGCACATTCGTTGCGACTAGTATTAAGTGGATTACATCTTGAAGTGTAATCAATTAATGCGGATCGTGAAGCTAACGACTCGTGAGCGCTATGGCTGCTGTTGTTGTCGTTCACCTTCTCTCCGTCTCTCTCTCTCTCTCTCTCTCTCTCTCTCTCTCTCTCTCTCTCAGTCTCTTTTTCGCGCTCTCTCTCACTCTTTCTATTTTCTACCTCTCTCTTTTTGTCTGTCTCTCGCTCTCTCTTTCTCTCACTCTCCCTCTCTCTCTCTCTCTCTCTCTCTCTCTCTC
>NW_014577229.1:424862-426069 GCF_000485595.1 Priapulus caudatus
ATGTATGTATGTATGGTATGTACGTAGAGATGTACGTACGTATATATGTATGGACGTATAGATGCATAGATGTATGTACGTATATAGATGTGTGTACTCGCGTAAGTATGTAACACACTGTCACGCTCCGCAAACCTATTTTGTCTCATCCTCCGCCGCGGTCGCGGTAGGTACAAACGCGCGCGGGTTTATGAACATGATAACACAAAATAAAAACTAAAACCCTCATTGTCCGCCTAACACTGATATATAACACTATCCAGTCGCCAAATAAAAAACAAAAATATTCGCGACACAAAAGAAGAAACATGCTCTGATAAATAAACGAAGCGTCATCGCTATAAACACTCAAAAGCCGAACCCATCGCCGAACGCCCATCGTAGCACCGATTGACAAAAACAAAAGGCGTGCGCGCGATGCATGTCCGCCCGCCCGCTAACAGCACGCAACCGCGTGACCATCTGGCCAGCCCTCCGCCTCGCAGAAGTGCAAGGGCGGGCCTCCCCACTCATGTCTAATAACCTTAAATTCGCGCCAGTCGAAGTGGAAGAGATGAATTCTGCGGCTCGGCTGATGAGATAGCTTCATTAACGAACAGGGGCAGCAGCAGCAGCTGAATGTACACGTCTGCACACTAATGGCAGGGGCAGCTGTCAAATCCCCCTTCCTTCCTCCCCACCCCCTCCCTCCCTCCCCATCCCTCCCTCACCCTCGCGCTCCCCTCCCTCCATTCTTCCTCCTCTTTTCCTCCCCTACACGCGATGCTGACCGTGCTGGGGAGACAGGCTTGTGCTGCAGGCGTATGCCTTCTCCTCCCCCATTCCTTCTCCCTCCCTTCCTCCCTTTTCCTCTCCTCCCTCCCCTCTTTCCCCTCCCTCCCCTCCTCCCTTTCTTCCTTCCTCCCTTCTCCTCCCCTCTCTCCCCTCCCTCCCCTCCCTCCCCTCCTCCCTTTCTCCCTTCCTCCCCCGCGCAATGCTGACCGAGCTGGGGCGACAGGCGTGACCTGCAGAGAGAGGCGGTCTCTTACTCACGTCCGTCTGTCTGCGTGTTTTAATCCGTGACAGAGACACGGAGGGAGGGGCCGAATAATACATGTACATGTGTATTATTAACGACTTCCATGCAGTGCCTGGTTAACACGCGCTCATTCTGCTCTCTCTCTCTCTCTCTCTCTCTCTCTCTCTCTCTCTCTCTCCCTCTCTCTCT
>NW_014577229.1:428533-430414 GCF_000485595.1 Priapulus caudatus
CCTAGCATGGCGGTGGTTGTGTTAAAACAGCTTAGCATGGCGGTGGTTGTGTTAAAACAGCTTAGCATGGCGGTGGTTGTGGTGAAACAGCCTAGCATGGGCTGTTTCACCACAACCACCGTGTGTAGCAGGCAAGTGTCATGAATAAACGCGCGCGCGCGGATGCAGGGTGGCGGGTTTAGCCGTAAAACGCTTCCGACAGTGTCGGCGGAGAGCGCGTTTGTCGCCTGCGTTATTTTTTCGGGCTCGGGCGAGCGTGTAAGACAGCCGACGCAGCGGCGTCGTGTCGCATTACAGTAACAGCCAACGTTCTCGCTGCTGCTGCGCCTGCTGCTCGCTGCTAGCTATCTACTACATGCCCTGCGATACTACTGCTGCTGTTGTGTTGCTGCTCTGCTGCTACTACTACTACTTACTATTACTACTACACACTATCCACTACTACTACTACTACTATGCTACTAACTACTACTACTACTATTACTACTTACTACGACTACTACACTACTACCTTCTACTACTACTACTGCTACTTTTACTACTACTCCTGCCTGCTGTCCTGTGTTGATACTGCTACTGCTGCTGCCACGCGCTGCCGTCACAGCACGGACGCGCCGTTCCGAGCTAAAATTGCATTTAAGTGAGCCAGAAGCCCTCGCACTCTCGCCCATTGCAAGCAACCCGCTCGCAGAGTAAAATAAACTTTCTCGCCGCAAGAGAGAGGGAGAAAGATAGAGAGAGAGAGACGGAGAGAGGGGGAGAAGAAGAAGCGCGGAGGAGAGAAAGAGGCCGAGCCAGAGACGGACCGATAGAGGGAGATAGCAACGGTGAGAGAGACAGGGAGAGGGAGGGGACATACGACTCGAGACCACACGTAGGAGCAGAGAGAGGAGGAGAGGCAGAGAGAGAAGGCAGAGAGTAGAGGAGCAGAACGCTTAGAGAGAGACGCAAGCAGCCAAAGGGGGGGGGGGGGGGGGGGAGGCGGAGGGGGGGGGGCGGGGGGGGGGCGGGGGGGGGGGGCGCCGTAGAAGAGAGAGAGAGAGGCAGAGCAGAAACAGCGAGAGCAGAGAGAAAGAGAGCAGAATCGAGATGAGCGGAGAAGCCAGATCGGAGAGAGGTGGAGAGGAGAGAGGAGAAGCAGATCAGAGCAGTCGCCGGCTGCAAGCTCACTCGAAGAGTTCGATTTCCCCTGCCTTTTTGTCTGCCTAGTTAATTATTACCTTCATCATAATATATATATATAAATGCATGATGTCACACAGTTGACGCAGAATTCTAATCAACGAGTGTTTCTGTCGACGGCTACGGCTATACGGCTACGGCTACGGAGGCGGCAGCGGCGCTCGCATGTAAACGAAATGGAAAATCGGTCGCCTGCGTGCGCCGGGAAGGAAATATTTAATAGAGATTTCTTGCTTCTGTTCGCGGCTATAGACGTTAGAATTATCTCGGTCGGGTGAGGTCGAGGGGCTGATCGAATGCCTCGCCTTTCTGATGAATACGCAGATGTGAAATATTTTATAAGGTATAAATACAAATAAGAGTAAGGTATCTTTGTGATTAGGGGCGTATAAAAGATATGGGAAATATTTGAATTCTTCCACGAGATGGAGCTCGTTCCGCTATCTCGATCTGTGACGTTATTATGACGTCATTATGCGTCAGTGAATGGCGTAATGACGAATCAGCGAGTTTAATTCAATGACGTGAAAGGTAATGCGACAACTTCACTCTTCACTGCCATCACCGAGAAAACCTGTATTTAGTTTAATGAGATTCCGCCTACACTGATAACGCAAACTTCAACCTACTCACACGCTCGCAACTTTTCCCGCGACGGATGTAGAAACCGAATCGTCATCTTTAACTGTGGGTGAAACC
>NW_014577229.1:430726-432241 GCF_000485595.1 Priapulus caudatus
CACACACACACAACAACACACACACCACACACACACGACACACACAGAAACACAACAACAACACACACCACACACACACACACATCATATATACATAGGTATTATTAGCTCTTGATATATATATATCAGGAGATATATGATAAATTAATGTATTTATTTATTTAATATAAATACGCGTAATGTGAATAGAAACAAATTGATATTATAAATAGAAATTTAACTTAAAGTTAATATAATTATGATATATAAGATAACAAAAATAAATAAATATATATATATATATATATATACATATATATAAATATAATATCAGCGAGTCTATCAATAAGAGTAAGACAGACTGAAAACGCCCCGCAAAATTAACATTTAGTTGCCATTAGTGCTACCTAATGATCTTATTGTGTTTAACATCGATAAACTTGAGGCATCAAATCTTATCTTAATACATTAAACTAAATTCCGTGTCTAATACGTTGGTCTCACAAAAATGCACAAATCGGGAGATATCGGCACGCAAACGTAACAAATGTGGTTTTTGAAATTAATACCCGGCATTTCAACCAAACTGTGAAACCGAAACATAAAGGGCAATCGCTTTTGAAAGCCTCTTATCTATCGCATAGCAATGGCAAACATAAAGCAAGACAAACTAGCGAGGTTTGCCTAGGGATTTCAGAATGTTAAACACGAACCTTGGTGCTTATTATAGGGCCATGCGAATGACAGTAATACATGTTAATGAACGATATTTTTAAGACAAAAATAAAATGGATAAAATACTAAACATGTGAAATTTTATTATTCATAAATGTAAATAGTATCAAATAACACCAAGCTCGTGTTTAACATTTGGTCTTCATCAATTGTACGTTTGATCCCGATATCTCCGATTTGCTGTCATTTTTCCATTGTGTGTGCGTATGTATGTGTGTGCGCGCGCGCGTGTCTGTGTATCCTATACTATAAATTATGTATCTATTCTTTATTCTATTATATATGTAGCAAAATATTGCATGCAGATATCGGATGTGTCAAACTATTTGACATCTCTATTTATTCGTAAACGTATATCGTGTTGTGATCGTTCTGTTGTACTGCTACGCCACAGTATCTACTAGACAGCTTTAGGCGAACGAACTGACCATTCGGCGAATCAATCTTAACCAGTGGGTTATCTCTGGTACATCTCTGGTTGGCCGTGGGTCATTGCTGGTCACTAAACTAATACCTATCGTACCGACACTGTGGGCTTTTCGTTAATTCCGCCTGGATGATAGGAGCGATACGCGCGAGTCTTGTACTCAACCCCTCCCCACCGCAGACACCCTTCACCGACCCCGACCCCGTATCCTGGGAACTCGCGCTCCGATCTCTCTTCTTCTACTTCCGTCGGGTTCCCCTCCCCTTCACTATATATTAATATTCGTCCTCCCCGCTCGTTGTCCGCTCCGTTCGTTCGTCGAAGCGTGTCTCTCGTGTCCTCCTCCCAACCCCCTCCCGCTCATTCTCCTCCTC
>NW_014577229.1:435047-445996 GCF_000485595.1 Priapulus caudatus
TGCGTACGTGCGTGCATGCGTGTGAGTGAGTGCCTACTCCTGCGTACGTGCGTGCATGCGTGTGAGTGAGTGCCTACTCCTGCGTACGTGCGTGCATGCGTGTGAGTAAGTGTACTGCTGCGCGTACGTGCCCGCGCTTGCGTGCATGCGTGTGAGTGAGTGTATTCCTGCGCGCGCGTGCGTGCATGCGTGTATACGCACGCGTGTGCGAGCATGTGCGTTCATGCAGCTGGGGCATGAGGAGGGCACGCACACACAGCGCTGGTGTCTTACCGCAGCAAAGGCATGCACGCGTCACCTAATGCACTTAAATCTGTCTTGACGTCGCGAAATTAGCTTGTTTATCAAGTTAAGCAAGCCATCCGCTTGACGAAGCAAATGTTCACCCCGTCGCAGTGAGGCAGAAGGACAAGAGGACGGATTGCCACCACAGCACTGATGTCCATCGCAGCGCATGCCCGCTGTGCAGCGTATATANGTGTGTGTGTGTGTGGTGTGTGTGTGTGTGTGTGTGTGTGTGTGTGTGTGTGTGTGTGTATGTGTGTGCGCGCGCGCGCGTGCGTGCGTGCGTGCGTGTGTGCTTGTGTGTGTATGCTCGTTTGCCTACATACTTGTAACACGGAGTTTGAATTAGACAAATTTGAACATTGGATGAAAAAACAGATCGACCTGGAAATGTGTTATTTAAAAAAAGTTTAAAAACCTAAAAATAAATATTGCAATAAGACGGCAATGATCTACAACTGTCTACAATATTAACTAAAACTACTACTGTCTTAATTGACTATAATATTTATTAATTTATTCATCAATTTATTTATTTATTTATTTACATATACATTTATTTATTCAATTGTTTATTTTATTTTATTTATTTATTTATTTATTTATTTACTTATTTATTTATTTATTTATTTATTTATTTATTCATTCATTTATTCATTCATTCAATTATTTGTATTTATATTTATATTTATATTCATACTTCAATTAATATAGTAAATTTACGCATTTTCTTATTTTCGTGTGTCTACGTCCAAGAACAAGAATATTATGTGTATTCATCAATGCATACAGTGGCATTTACCAACACCTTTTTTCATCTCTATAAATTCATAATAAATTTATTCCTTTTTTCTGAATTGGTAAAATTAATGAGGTTGGCATAATTTTCTAATAAATAATTTTTACGGGCTCGCTTTGGGGAATTTACCTACATGTTATATGCGCTAAAACTGTCATATATATTATTCCTGCGTATAACGTGTCAATAATCAGGATAATTACGTGTACTTCCAGAGGTAAATTATTGTCACAATTTTCCAGACTGCGTGCATGCGTGTGTGCGTGCGTATACCAGCGCGCGCACGAGTGTCGCCCGTGTATATATGTGCGTGTGAACGTGTGTTCGTTTGTGCGTGTGTATAAACGTAGCCTGCGTATTTCTGCGCGTGCACGTATGTGTGTGAGTGGGTGCGCGCGCGTGTGTGAGTGAGTTTACTTCAGCGCATACGTGCCCGCGCGTGCGCGCATGCGTGTGAGTGAGTGTATACTCTTGCGCGTACGTGCGTGCATGCGAGTGAGTGAGTGTATACTCCTGCGCGTACTTGCGTGCATGCGTGTGAGTGAGTGTATACTCCTGCGCGTACGTGCGTGCATGCGTGTGAGTGAGTGTATCCTCCTGCGCGTACGTGGCTGCCGTGCATTGCGTGTGAGTAAGTGTACTGCTGGCGCGTACGGGCCGCGCATTTGCGCGATTGCATGCGTGGTGACGTGCAGTGTATGTCCTGCGCGCGCTGTGCGTGCAATGGTGTATACGCACGCGTGTGCGAGCATGTATGCGTTCATGCCAAGCTGGGGGCATGAGGACGGGCACGCACACACAGCGCTGGTGTCTTACCGCAGCAAGGATGCACGTCGTCACCTAATGCGCACTTACATATTGTCTTGAGCGTCTGGCGAATTAGCTTGTTGTATCAGGTTAGAACCATCGCTTGCGAAGCAAATGTTCCCCCGTCGCAGTCGAGGCAGGAGCGACAGAGGGACGGATTGCCACCAAGCACTGATGTGCATTCGCCAGCGCATTGCCGCTGTGCAGCGATAATATTATATATATATATATTACTATTATATATGATATGTGTGGTCTGTGTGTATTGTGTGTTGTACGTGCGTGCGTGCGTGCGCTGCGTTGCGTGGCGTGCCGGGTTGGTGTGTGCTGTGCTGTGTGTCTGTGTTCTGTGTGTGAGTGTGTGTGTTGCTGTGTGTGTGTGTGTGTGTGTGTGTTGTGTGCTGTGTGTGTGTGTGTGTGTGGATCGTGCTGTGTGTAGTGTGTGATTGGTTATGTGCTGTATGGTTATGTGTATGCGTGTGGCTTGTGTGAATGTGTTGTGTTGTGTGTGTGTGTGTCTATGGTGTGCGTGTGTGTGTATGTGTGTCTGTGTGGTGGGTGTGCGTTGTAACGTGTGCGTGTGCGTGTGTGTGTGCGTGTGTGTGTATGTGTTTGTGTGTGTGCGCGTGTGTGTGTGCGTGCGTGCGTGCGTGTGTGTGCGTGTGTGCGTGTGTGCGTGCGCGTGTGTGTGTGTGCGTATATTATACGTGCGTATATTATATATAGACCAACGTTCTTACGATTATACGAGAACTGATGCAATAGACCCGTATCATATTGGACCTAATATGAGGGCAGAGCAACTAGGTCCCTAGTGTCATTTATCAATCGTATACGAAGGATTTGATGCATCAACTCTAACCCATGCATCATACTTTGATGCCGCGGATTGTGTTCGGTGTATCGAAATTTAATTTTAATTTTATTTACTAATCGCGTTAGTCCTTTTTTCTTCTCATATGCTTACTTTATTTCCAGACGGTTGTGTTCCCTTTATCTTTGATCCTTGCTAGCGCACAGAAAGAATTCGGTATTATTTAAAGTGTTTTCGTCCCGAATCTCCTAAAATTTATAGTTGAAACCTTATTTTGTAATTTTATTTACATCAAAAGTTAGTACTAACGTTACTAAATATATCCTCAAACTCTCACCTGATAAAAATGTTTTTACGTTGGTTAAATTTGCAAAAATCTTGACGATTTGAATTAGTGTTATTAACACTATTTACCCAGTACTGTACAGATACTGGAGTCTCTCGGTTGCTGCACTGGTTGCTGTGGTCGATGTCATCGTGATTTGTGTATGGTGCACAAAGTGGTGCCCAAACAGTTTCTGTTTTGATTTGAGTTAGCTATATAAAATATAGGAAAAATAAATAATATATGTTCATGTGTATTATGTTTGAAAAAATTATAAATAAAACTGCGAAATGCTATTTGTGTTTTTTTAATTTCTGCCAACAAAAATGTTTGCGACATTCCCCCTTCACGCTAGATCAACTAAACGATAAACAATGGTGGGCAGGCCAGTTCAATTCAGTGCATCGGAAAGAAAACGAAGGAGAAAAAAAGCAGAAAGAAGATTATATGAGAAACTCCCGCTTAAGTTTACAAGGAATTTCCATGGCTGCCACAATAATTTTGCAAATGCCTCGTTTACCGCAGATGTTCGCTATATCGGCTAGCTGCGTCTGGGCGCCACGCAAGAGTTTCGAATTAAAGGCGGTTGTGTTTGTGTCGAGCGTTTGGTTACATCGAATGCACCGGCAAATTAGGGAGTATAAAGAAGGTATATAAGCATGAAAAGTACACAGAAACACTAATTGTATTTTCATACATTTTATTTTGTACAAATAACACACAAATATACTACTTGCTGGTGCTAGAAATTCGTGACGTAGACAGTTTAAGTGACGGGTAAGATTGACGGGGTTTTAATAGAACGAGGTTCGGCGAGGATTCGACACGTCCGGGGGAACGTGACAGATTAATCGACGTGTTTCTAATTACATTGCGCGCAGCGTTTCCGCAGTAATCACTCATTATGTATCACTGCGCGGCATTTTCGCAAAGAGGGTTTGCTGTCCGCGCGCGTCTGCGAGCGACCGCAGCGCCACAATGGCTGCAGCGGCGGCGTTTTCCGCACTTGTTTTTGCGTCGCTAGCAAAACTGATAGCAACCTGCAGCTTCGGCGTCATTGATTAGATTCGAGCTCCCATACGAAATTACGAAGCTTGTATATCACATTATTATCATCCGGCGTTCGGAACATTCGATTTTGATCGTATCTCATTAGACCGACTCCCGCGTACGAAACGCAATTATTTCACCCCAGCGCAGCAGAAAATTCACAATAAATCCAATCCAACTGTAATTTATTAGAAGCAAGTCACCGGACGGGATCGCATTACTAGGGACGTGTGCAGGAATGATGGGTAGATGCTTGACCTACTACGATACCGATAAAAGACGCAACGGGGCCCGGTGCACGAGTGCGAGGGAATGGGATCGTGTCCCGAGTAATTGATGGTAAATGTACGGCTATTGCGCGAGAGGGAGAGTGTGTGTGATCGCGATGCGAGAGCGTCGTCACCAGGACGTGAAACGGGAGTGCATTCCTAAATAGAATTACACACACGGGCGTGAGTTTCGAAACAACGGCGGCGCATTTTTTTACTGAAAATCCTCATGAAATTCGGATTCGAATCGAACAACGAAACATAAACGCCATGAAAAATGCGATCTCCAAAGATTTAACGCACTTCTTCGCACGGTCGAAACGTCGCCGTGCGGCTGCGTTAAAACCCGATTCACATCCAACGCGCCCGCGTTTCAACTTCGCCTTGCTGGCCGCGGTTTGCTCGTGACGATCCCGTCTCGGGTTTTACCGATTCCTCGCCTTCGTGTTCGCATGCAAATATGTAGAAACTTGCGCCATTACGGTTTCATCTGTGTATTCATTACTCGCCGGACATTACGGCATAGACAGCTAAACGAAGTGAGGCGAAACCTCATTGAGTTACACGGATTCTCGTGTAACACATGATTGAAACATGAATAGGCTTTGATCGGGTGTAACAGGGCTTGCGAGACTGCGCGTTGCCATGGCGAAAATGCGTTTCATATTCGCGCGCGCGGTGTGTGTACATATTAGCATTCTTTTTTCCCCGCCGGCGGGTCTACGCGCAGTAAATTTGAAGCGCGCTGGCAAGAATAGTAATAAACCGGAAAATTTTAGATTTCTAAATTAGCCTTGCTATGTTTGCGATCTATTCACGCCATATTTTGCGGTTCATTTTACGACGCCAGTGCACTAAAAATATTAATCAGGCAAGACTAATGAAATGTCCAAATAAATCTATTGTCTGAATAACATAATAGCGTAGCTAATACGTATATTTAGCACGCTAGTGTCATACATAACTTACGATGTCTTATATCAGCGTATACCGACCAGTGCATTTAGATGGCTATGTGCGCTCTAGCCAGAAATTAGCTCATTTGGGATAGCACCGCCATCTATCTGTCACTAGCGTAGATTTGTACTCGCCGCGGTTAGCACTAATGCGAGGCAATTTACATCAGTGCAGTGCATTAGAGGAAGAATTAACATGTCACAGAATACGTCACATGGACGGAAGAAGCGTGAGTAATTCTCCAGCGTTATAAATTGTAAAAAAAAGATCCCGATCAACTAATTGGAATGCGTTAGAGTTTCTGTGAAAATAGGGATGCGTTAAATATGTTAATTTGTGTGTGTAGCGATGAAAATAGACGAGCAGTACAGTCCGGCATAATTATTCAGTTGCATTTATTTGTATATAACACGAACACTATAATAATTACGACCTATAATAGAAACAAACAAGATGGCCTCAAAAATTACACAGTTTCTTACCACACGAAGAGCTTAGCAGAAAAATTCAATCATATTGCGATATCAGGTTTCCACATACTTCGTAATCTTCCTAACCTTTGTATTCATTCAATTACAATACAGCGCGTAACATCGAATATATTTATAATAATCGTCATCGCTGTCGCTGCCGTCACGCTGTTGTTGCTCAGTAGGTGTGTTGCTTGGGAACGGCGGAGGCAGGTCCTGAGTGAACCTTCGCCGCTTCCAGCTTCACGGCCTGATACTGCACCTTACCGGGTCCCTCGAAGCCGTACGCAGCTCCCTGCTCGGTGCTGCCCTCTCCGCTCACCTGCTGCGTGTACTCCTGTTTCGCATCCTGGCTAGCGGAGCGGGTAGCGCTCAGCTCGATGCCCGACTTGCCACTTCCGCTTCCGCTCTGCGCGCCCGACGCGCTCTCCGTCTGCCTGGCGGATCCGGATCGGTATCGGCTGCCGATGACAACCTGCTCCTGGTTCCCGCCTCTGGATCCGGACGGGGCGCGGCCGGATGCGTCCTGCAGAGCTCCGCTGAAGCTGAAACCCTCGGCATTGATGAAACCAGGTGCGAATGCCTGCAGGTCGTAGGCTCCAGCGTCGACTATGTTACCGAACGTGCCGACGTTGACGGCCTGGCGAGCGACGGGTGCGCGGAACACGGGAGCGGCTGCTGGTGCCGTCGCCACGCTGCCGCCGTTGCTGCCGCCGAATACGTTACTGACGGTGCCGCCCGTCACGCCGCCCGTCACGCCGCCCGTCACGCCGCCCGTCACGCCGCCCGTCACGCCGCCCGTCACGCCGCCCGTCACGCCGCCCACGTTCCTGCCGAACCCTCCAATGTTGCTAGCGCCGTGGCTGAAGCCGGATCCGAGTCCGCTGAGGGCCTGACGTCCGAATCCTCCGCCAATGTTGCCTCCGAAGCCGTGACTGTTTCCATCAAAGTTGCCAAAGTTGCCTCCTCCGGATCCGCCAGAAACGCTGCGGCCGAAACTGCCGCCGTGGCCTCCAAATCCGCCTCCAACGCTACCTCCAAAGCCGCCAACGTTGCCTCCGAATCCTCCGCCAATGTTGCCTCCGAAGCCGTGACTGTTTCCATCAAAGTTGCCAAAGTTGCCTCCTCCGGATCCGCCAGAAACGCTGCGGCCGAAACTGCCGCCGTGGCCTCCAAATCCGCCTCCAACGCTACCTCCAAAGCCGCCAACGTTACCTCCGAATCCTCCGCCATTGTTGCCTCCAAATCCTCCGCCAACGTTACCTCCAAATCCTCCGCCATTGTTGCCTCCGAATCCTCCGCCAACGTTACCTCCGAATCCTCCGCCAACGTTGCTTCTGAATCCTCCTCCAACGTTACCTCCGATTACTCCGCCATTGTTGCCTCCGAATCCTCCGCCAACGTTGCTTCTGAATCCTCCTCCAACGTTACCTCCGATTACTCCGCCATTGTTGCCTCCGAATCCTCCGCCATTGTTGCCTCCGAATCCTCCGCCAACGTTACCTCCGAATCCTCCTCCACCTCCGAAGAAGCGAGCGTTTCCACCTACGCCTCCTCTGCCGCTGTAGTCACAGAGAACGGTGGCAAGGCAGCTCACGAGAACGGTAACCGCAAGAGTATTCATTGTGACCTGCAAGAGTGAGACCCCTCGGGATTAATACGGTAACTAATATCACTATCGATATTATATATATATATATATAATTAATATATATATATATATATATATATATATATACTATATGTGTGTCATGCCGCACCAATACTATAGAGCAAATCCCTCGGCACGATCATTACGGCTAGCTCTAGATATGAAAATTTAAACAAAATCAATTAACACATCTAATTCAATTCAGTTCATCTTGATAATAGATTTACAAACGTCTGTGCAGGTCACGTTACTCGCTGAGTGAGCCATTGCATCTCTGTCTCTGCCATTTTACAGGATATCTAACGCTATTCTACTCGATTAGGTTTTACGTGCCTGTGCCCTACCTGATCGAAGTGTCTCTCGCTGTTTGCCTTCTCCTCAAAGTGTGAAGCAAACTTGTAGTCGAACGTTGACGCGCTGTCAATACTTATATAGGCGATCACGTCATCAGTCGACCCGATGACCGAGAAGTTAAGAGTTGTCGTCGTCTGTAATTCTCATTATATTCCTGTGTTCGTGCGTCTATTTAGTCATCATGACAATAGACGAGGGGAGGGTAAAATCGAAAGTGGGGTGTAATCATAGCAGTGCTAAACACTGCCGGCTGCACCTTCACGTGAAACTAGGTCTGCTATATTCGCGACACCATTAGCTAGTCTTTTGTTTCATTAAGCCAGGCCGACTTGGGGACTTGTGGGGTCTCGTTCGTTAACTATGTGTGTGTATGTGTATTTATGTAGGTAGAGAAAGCGCGGGGCAGGAGGTAGCAGGGGAGAGAGTGAAAGAGAGAGAAAGAGAGAAGCGAGAGAAAGGGAGAGAGTGAAAGAGAGAGAAAGAGGAGAAAGCGAGACAAGGGGCGAAGACAACAGAAAGCAGAAGGGCGCCGAGCGAAAAGGAGCAGCGAAAAGGAGTGAGACAGAAAGCAGCAGGAGACAGAGAGTGACCAAAGAAAGATGTAAGAGAGTGCAGCGTAGAGAGAGAGTGTGTCGGAGGTGGGGAAGAGAGAATAAGGGTTGAGAGAAAGAGAAGGTAAATATTTAAAGTACGGATAGGAGGAATGAAAGGAGTGTGATGTAAACTCTCTTATCTAATCTACACGGGTTTGGCAGTGACAGCCTGACCACCTATATTATGAACAATGACGGCCGCATCACAACTTCTCCGCTCTCTAATCATCGGCTTACATAATTTAGCTAAGCGTGCGCTGGTAAACACGACGATGACGTCACGTTAATTAGCTTGCTACTGGCGACCCCGACTCTTCGAAATATTGTTTTTTGGAGAAATTGTCAGTGGACGCTAGCGATGTCTTTAACGCAAGGAGAGCGTTTCACAGGAATAATCGTCGCATTGGTAATACATGACAGAATTTATTTGTAGTACGTCATTGACAGACAACGTAAATTACACACTGAATCTAGTAATAATTCTAGTACTATCTAGCCATAGTCTAGTATAATTCGACTTGCATGATTCACTGTATATATAAGCTATTCCAGTGTAAACATTTGTAGGCGATCCAACAAAACTCGTAGAGCAGTAGCTCTCGTTTGCTTGTTTCGATTTTTTACGGTGGCTTCTTGCGATTTTAAGATATTTATATCATTTATAGTAACGTCCTGCTAAATAGGAATGAATGGCTCGCTAAAATAAAATGAAATAAAATAAAATCGAGTTCTTGTTTCTGCAACTGCATCATTGATTATGGAGGAGGGCCAAATTCAATACGCAAACAGATCTATCTACCCTTATGCTATAGAGTAAGGAAATTTGGGATGATTTGACTCTTTGTAATTAATAAAGTGGGGCATTAAGAAATAGAATGTTACTATCACCCTACTCCTAAATGAGTGTTCTCTATTTTAAATGTATGTTTAATATTATTATTCTTGTGCACTGGGCTTGGCTTGCGAAAACGCAGATATAATCCTATCATATAGTACGGAGAAACTTGGAAAGGCTGGACACATTATAGTTGAACACTGGAGAAGTAGGGCCATGGGCAATATTTCACGGTAAAACTGAGAAATGGGGAGTGAGTTCTGTTTATGATTAAAAAAAATAAACCACGTGTGCGTTAAACGATAAGGGAAAGAGAAAATTTTCTTCTATCATTTATTACATTTACTTTAGACTTGTTTGCATTCACTAATCGTCTGTTATATATTTATCTCGCTTCTACAAGGCAGCAACACTCTGTGCTCGCGTAATGTCTACGCCACACTAATCGATAATGCATCGATAAACCGACGCACCGTACTGATTTACCCGTAGCTTGGCTTTACCGCGGTGCCCCCATGCGGACAAAATCTTTCTTTTCCTCCAGCGCAATCAGAATTAACAGCTTCACAGAAATCATTCCTGCTGTTCTCTCTATTTTAATGTTATCTACTAACGTAATGGCGGCGGTCGACGTTATCTGGACGATGAAATAATTTCGCGTATGGCATTTATAGGATATATATTATACGGAGCTAATATAAATACTATTGAGATAAGATGGCGAATTTATCTGTTCTCTATATAATTACTGAAGACTGTAGCCGACCAAGCGCGATGTTGCTGTCGTCTTTATATTTATTATATATTATATTTACGAATTATTTTTCGTAAGACTTGTGAGTCATCTGTGAAAAATATTATTATTTTTAAGTAATCTTGAAACCCCGTTGATAGTTCAGTCGATAAACAACAGATGACATTATTTATATGCCCTTGAGCATAGCACGTATCAATTTGAATATCTAGCAAATCGGTTGCAAATTGTCATAAAAAATAGTGAACGAGACAAGGAAATATACTCAAAAAATTTTGTTGATTTCAAGTTGCATTTATTTAGGTTACACATATAAAATCTAAAACACAATGGCCTTTGAAAATGACACAGTTGCTTATCACCAGAAGGACACATCAGTGTTTAGAACGTCTTTCATGCATTCTTTTTTCATTATGAACATTTGCCTAAATTATATCTTTCGTCTTTCGTTTTCAGTTTCGTTTTGGACACATAGATAATAATACAATTTTAATTTTCCAATCATCTTAGAGTTTATCGCATCATTGAACTTTATGAGATAAAGATATAATTTCACCGAATAATGTCCTTCGTTTTACTCGTTTCTTTGCTAATCGTCATCGTTGTCGTCATCGCTGTCGCTGCCATCGGTTCGTTGCTTAGTAGGCGTGGCGTCTGGGTGCTGGTGCGGGTTGCTTGGGAACGGCGGAGGCAGGTCCTGAGTGAACCTTCGCCGCTTCCAGCTTCACGGCCTGATACTGCACCTTACCGGGTATCCCTTCCACCTCCGAAGAAGCGAGCGTTTCCACCTACGCCTCCTCTGCCGCTGTAGTCACAAGAGAACGTGGCAAGGCAGCTCACGAGAACGGTAACCGCAAGAGTATTCATTGTGACCTGCAGAGCTGAGACCGCTCGGATTAATACGGTAACGTATATCACTATCGATTTATATATATATATATATAATTATTAATATATATAATACTATATATAATATATATATATAC
>NW_014577229.1:446006-452714 GCF_000485595.1 Priapulus caudatus
TGAACTTTATGAGATAAAGATATAATTTCACCGAATAATGTCCTTCGTTTTACTCGTTTCTTTGCTAATCGTCATCGTTGTCGTCATCGCTGTCGCTGTCATCGGTTCGTTGCTTAGTAGGCGTGGCGTCTGGGTGCTGGTGCGGGTTGCTTGGGAACGGCGGAGGCAGGTCCTGAGTGAACCTTCGCTGCTTCCAGCTTCACGGCCTGATACTGCACCTTACCGGGTCCCTCGAAGCCGTACGCAGCTCCCTGCTCGGTGCTGCCCTCTCCGCTCACCTGCTGCGTGCTACTCCTTCGATTGTTTCTGGCATTTCCCTTTTTTTTTTTTTTTTCCTGCAGCCTGCTGCGGATGCGGGTAGCTCTCAGCTCGATGCCCAGTTGCCACTTCCGCTTTCCGCTCTGCACGCGCCACGACGCGCCTCTCGTCTGCCTGGCAATCCGGCGATCCGGTATCGGCTGCCGGATGACTAACCTGCTCCTGGTTTCCCCGCCTCTGGATCCGGACGGGGCGCGCGGATGCGTCCTGCCGCAGAGCTCCGCTGAAGCTGAAACTTTCGGGCATTGATGAAACCCGGTCCGAATGCTTTGCAGGTCGTAGGCGCTGGTGTCGATGATGTGCCGAAGTTATCGATCGTGAAGGTCTGACGGGGCGATCGGGGCTCGAATCGGGGCGCGGGGCGCCTGAGGCTGAACGACTACGAATCTTCCGCCGCCATTGTTACCTCCGAATCCTCCGCCAACGTTACCTCCGAATCCTCCGCCAACGAGTACCTCCTAATCCTCCGCCCACCGTTACCTCGAATCTTCCGCCAACGATGGCTTCTGATCCTCCGCCAACGTTGCCTCGAATCCTCCAGCCAAGCGTTGCTTTCTGGATCCTCCTTGCCAACGTTACTCCGAATCTCCGCCAACTACCTCGAATCCTCCGCCTTGTTGCCTCGACATCTCCGCCAACGTTGCTTCTGAATCCCCGCCAGACGTTAACCTCCGAATCCTGCAGCATTGTTGCCTCGAATCTTCGCGCAAACGTTTACCTCCGAATCCTCCTCACCTCCGAAGAAGCGAGCGTTTCCACCTACGCCTCCTCTGCCGCTGTAGTCACAGAGAACGGTGGCAAGGCAGCTCACGAGAACGGTAACCGCAAGAGTATTCATTGTGACCTGCAAGAGTGAAAGAATATATAGCGTGGCTGAATATCTATACGGCTTATGTGTATTATGTTATTATTATTTATTATTATATTATTATTATTATTATTATTATGTGTTTAGTCAAATAATTCGATGCAACTCTTGTATTATACAATTCTCTTTGCCGCTAAAACATCATAGAAGACTTTCAAGCAGAATATTTAGAAGGCAAGTGGTCAGCAGAGAATTTACCACAGCTCATACGAACACATTTCCATATCTTAAACACACGCTTTCACTACTGACGATACTCTAAAATGCTTTTGCCGGATATCTCAAAACATAATGCGCATTCTGCACCATTTTTAACAATTTACGCATTACTTAGTAGTCGTAGATTCTCTAATGTTCTATCATGCTTACCTGATCGATGTAGCAGCTGGGGGTGCGACTGGTCCTTCGAGTGTTAAGCAACTGGTGACTAACATCGACATCAGGCCTGCTATTTATACCAGAAGACAGTGCATTGCGACCCGGTCGCCTTTACGTAAGTGTCGTGTGTCATCCTACTTGTCAAGGTTATTTCTCGGTTTGCGACAATGCGAAGGAACGCAACCGCGAAGTCAATGAGTGATCGATATATCATACAGGAAATGAAAGGTATAAACACGCGATATATATCACTGGTACATATAGGTGCGATTGTTGAGGAAACGCGTATGTGCGAGAGTACAGATGAGAAATTGAAAGGTGGTAGTTATCTTACTAAACTGTGTGTAGTGTGTGTGGTGTGTGTGATGTAGGTCTATGTATGTAGTGGTGTGTGTTGTGTGTGTGTGTTGTTTCGCGCCGTGTGCGTGCGTGCGTGCCCATGCGTGCATGCGTGCGCTGGCGGTGTGTTGTGTATCAGTGTAGTGTGTGCGTGTGTGTGTGTGCGTGGTGTGGCGTGCGTGCATGCCGTGCGTGCGTGCATGCGTCTGCGCGGCGCGTCGGCGTGTGTGTGTGGTGTATTCAGTGTATGTGTGTGTTGTGTCTGTGTGTTGTGTGTGTGTGTGTGTGTGTGATGTGTGTGTGTGTTGTGTGTGTGTGTGTGACTAGCGATGTGTGTGTGTGTGTGTGTGTGTGTTGTGTGTGTGCTGCTGCCTGTGCGCTGCGTGCATGTGGTGCTGTGCCTTATATATATATATATATATATATGTATATATAATATTCCGCCTTCATACCGATGTAGGAGAAGAAAGGAATTGTTGACCTGATTATTTTCATCCCATAGGACTTCGACAGCAGCGGACGAGGCCGACACAGCGTATTCAACGGGGCGAGAACAAAAGTGTCACAATGTAATGGCGTAACTGTGCTGCCTGTGTTCTAGCTGCATTTGCATACGTAATACGGGTAGTAGGAATGTGTCAGCTCAACCTACCAGTGAAAGGACGACCCAGATCGTCACCGCGTCTCAAGGCAAGCCCGCATATAGTCGCAGGTCAAGGATGTCTCTGAACAAGAAGTGTGACACACTGAAAACGATTCGGATCGTGCACAAGTATATACACAGAGTATAGACAGGCATATTAGACCGGGAGCCCAAGGGGGTCAGCCTAGCTGGAAAGGAAACCAATTTTCATGCATATAGCAATGATTCGTGTACATGCCGGCCGGGCCGCGTGGTAGGTGTGGTCAGTGGGGTCATTTGAAGGCACCCCAAAATTGAGCTAATTAGCTGGAGAGGAAACCCATGAACCTATTAGGAAAATGTTCGCATGGCTTCCAGGTATCAGAAATTGACACTGCCAGGAATTGTTTAGTTAGGCGATTCGCCAGAACCTCAAAAACCCGATACTTAAATATTGAGCTAGATTAGCTGGAAAGGAAAACCGTCTGGCACCCATTGGAAAATGTTCGCATAGTCTCAGTATCGAATGGCCACTGCCAAAATAACTTCAGGAATGGGTGTATTGCCAGACGCCCGAATGGCCGATGCCTGCCATGGCAACACTCTGAAAGATGCCCCCCCCCAAAAAAACAATGCGGTGCAGGATTGCTGTACATTTATGCGTCTAGCTCTACTATGGTACAGGTATACAGCTGCATGGATAGAATTGATAGGCCAAGGGAATGGTGAACTGCGAAATTGTGAGTAGTCATACTCTTATTTTTCCACATTTTATTATATGTATGCGCACCAATACTATAGAGCAAATCCCTCGCACGATTCATTACGGCTATCTCTAAGAAATTAAACAAAATCAATTAACACATCTAATTCAATCAGTCATCTGATAATAGATTTACAAACGTCTGTCAGTGTCACCGTTACTCGCTGATGAGCCATGATCTCTGTCTTGCATTTTACAGGATATCTAAACCTATTCTACTCGATTAGATTTTATGTGCTGTGCCTACCTGATCGAAGTGTCTCCGCTGTTCTGCCTTCTCCTCAAAGTGTGAAGCAACTGGTATCGAACGTTACGCGTGTCGAATACTTATATAGGCGATCACGTCATCAGTCGACCCGATGACCGAGAAGTAAGAGTTGTCGTCGTCTGTAATCTCATATATTCCTGTGTTCCGTGGTCCTATAGTCATCATGACAATAGCGAGGGGAGGGGAAAATCGAAAGGTGGGTGTGTAATCATAGCAGTGCTAAACACTGCGGTGACCTTCTACGTGAAACTAGGTCTGTATATCGCGACACCATTAGCTAGTCTTTTGTTTCAATTAAGCCAGGCGACTGGGGACTTGTGGGGTCTCGTTCGTCAACTATGTGTGTATATGTGTATTTATGTAGGTAGAGAAAGCGGGCAGAGAGGTAGAGGGGAGAGAGTGAAATAGAGAGAAAGAGAGAAAGCGAGACAAGGGGAGAGAGTGAAAGAGAGAGAAAGAGAGAAAGCGAGACAAAGGGAGAGAGTGAAAGAGAGAGAAAGAGAGAAAGCGAGACAAGGGGCGAGACAAACAGAAAGCAAGAAGGGGCGAGCGAAAAGGAGCAGGAAAAGGGGTGAGACAGAAAGAGAGAGACAGAGAGTGAGCAAAGAAAGATGTGAGAGAGTGAGCGTAGAGAGAGAGTGACGGAGGTGGGGAAGAGAGAAAAGGGTGGGAGAGAAAGAGAGAGGTAAATATTAAAAGTACGAGATAGGAGGAATGAAGAGAGTGTGATGTAAACTCTCTTATCTATTTACACGGTTTGGCAGTGACAGCTGACCACCTATTTATGAACAATGACGCCGCATCACAACTCTCCGCTCTCTAATCATCGGCTTACATAATTAGTAAGCGTGCGCTTGGTAAACACCGACGATGACGTCACGTTAATTAGCTTGTACTGCGACCCGACTCTTCGAAATATTGTTTTTGCCGTCTTAACGGCAAGGAGAGCGTTTCACAGGAATAATCGTCGCATTGGTAATACATGACAGAATTTATTTGTAGTACGTCATTGACAGACAACGTAATTACACACTATATCTAGTAATAATTCTAGTACTATCTAGCAGTAGTCTAGTATAATTCGACTCGCATGATTCACGTATAATATTATAAGCTATTCCATGTAACATTTTGTAGGCGAACCAACAAAACTCGTAGAGCAGTAGCTCTCGTTTGCTTGTTTCGATTTTTGTTTACGGTGGCTTCTTGCGATTTTAAGATATTTAGATCATTTATAGTAACGTCCTGCTAAATAGGAATGAATGGCTCGCTAAAATAAAATAAAATAAATTTAAGATATTTAGATCATTTATAGTAACGTCCTGCTAAATAGGAATGAATGGCTCGCTAAAATAAAATAAAATAAATTTAAGATATTTAGATCATTTATAGTAACGTCCTGCTAAATAGGAATGAATGGCTCGCTAAAATAAAATAAANTTCTTGTAGGAAACAACAAATTTTATAGAATGCTACGATCCAAAGTTTGGTCTATATACAGCTCGAATATTGACATGGTTGAGAAGGTTCTTAATTAGACAACTTGTAATTATATATTTTTTCACTTTTTCTGGGGGTCTGCAAGAGGTAAAGTTAAGAAATCAAATATGATAAATGACATAAAACATGATGGTTTGAACTAAATTTGGAAAAATGGATTTTGATATACTTGAGTACTGAATATTGAATGAAGAATAAAAAATGTTTAATTACTGGATTGCTAAATTGGGAGGCAATAATGTGATTTGGAATTGTAAATGTGTGCCATATGATGTTTCATTTTATAGAAATAAAATACCTTTGTGTTAATATTTTGTGATGATGACCTTGTGAGTAATATTTATTTTATTTTTTTATTTGCCGTATGGCTTCATGTGAGGAACTGTTCATGTTATTTTTCTTGTCCGCATCATTTTGAAGACACTTCTTCTTTTTCTTTCTTCGCATTATTAGTCCCACTCAAGTGGGGCCGCTGCAATGGACTATACTGTATATATAACCACTATATATACACTGTATATGAGAGATAAAAGTGTTGAGCAGAAGTGCTTTATATAAGGGAATAATGTTGTTTCATCAAATCAATGTGTTGTACACTCGAGATTTGTTGGAAGATTCTATTCTGCAAATTAACAACATGAAAAGAATAGGTAGAGAAGCAAAGCTGACCGATAGATCAGTGGCTTCCTCTCCAGCTAATCAGAAGTAGATAATATGCTATTATCTTCTTCTGAGCTAATCTATCTAAATAATGGCCCGGGTGGGGCAGTTGTGGGCGTCTGGTGGGCACACCCAACCACTGAATTATTCTGGCAGTGGCCATTCACGATACCTGGCCGGGACTATGCCGAACATTTCCCAGTGGGTTCCAAAAGGTTTCCTTGCCAGCTAATCTAGCTCAAATTTGGGAGTGGGCCGAGGCAGTTGGGGACATCTGGCGGATACACCCACCACTGAATTATTCTGGCAGTGGCCATTCACGATACCTGAGACTATGCCGAACATTTTCCAATGGGTGCCAGGTTTCCTTTCCAGCTAATCTAGCTCAATTTTGGGGTATCGGTTTTTGAGGTCTGGCGGATGCGCCCCACCACTAAAACTTCTGGCAGTGTCCATTCCTGATACCTGAGAGGCTGAGACCATGCCGAACATTTTCCAATAGGTTTCATGGGGGTTTCTCTCCAGCTAATCTAGCTCAATTTTGGGGTATCTGTTTTTTAGCTCTGGCGCATGCGCCCCACCACTAAAAGATTCTGGCAGTGTCCATTCTTGATACCTGGGACCATGGCACCATGCCGAACATTTTCCAATAGGTTTTTCATGGGGTTTCCTCTCCAGCTCATCTAGCTCAATTTTGGGGTATCTGTTTTTTAGCTCTGGCGCATGCGCCCCACCACTAAAAGATTCTGGCAGTGTCCATTCTTGATACCTGGGACCATGCCGAACATTTTCCAATATATGTTTCATGGGGTTTCCTTTCCAGCTAATCTAGCTCAATTTTGGGGTATCTGTTTTTTAGCTCTGGCGCATGCGCCCCACCACTAAAAAATTCTGGCAGTGTCCATTCCTGACACCTGGGACCATGCCGAACATTTTCCAATATATGTTTCATGGGGTTTCCTCTCCAGCTCATCTAGCTCAATTTTGGGGAT
>NW_014577229.1:453259-455741 GCF_000485595.1 Priapulus caudatus
TTGGGATTTTACTTTACTGGGAACTGGGATATGGGGTGTTTCTTTGCTGGGAAAGTGGGAATGTACCCCCCCCCGGTCCCCCCTCTATATATATATTACTTATACATTTCGAGATACATGACGATGTACTATATACATAGCGAGCGATTACAGCGTGTAGCAAAGCCGTTATTGCCGTGTAATCGTTAATATGTAGATAATAATTAACTAATTGAAAAATACACAGATATACAAGATTTGGTTTAACATAGCTTTTGCATTTAGTGGAGGGAGAAATAAGCTTTATTTTAATAATATAATTATTATAAGCCCCATTTCCTGATATTATAAAAATGTTGTTATGTGTTCGCGTATATTGTGGGTGCGCATATAACCTGTTTATACCAAAATAATTATTATCGATTCCAAATAATGCTTCAAAATTATAGAACACATGCAACTGAGAAGCATTGTTTAAACAACATCAGTTTAAGATTGAGAAGCTGTTTGATTACCCTTCGATTACATCGTTCGATATGCGAGCCTTACGGAATGATTGCAGAAATTCGCGCTGCGCACACTGGATGGCGCTAGTGTCGTCCCATCTTGGTGATCATGGCTGCTGAATTTGATAGCCTTGAGAAGTGTTTGGCTAAACACCTGCCTGCCGCGGACTTAAAGACAGTTAATCAGATATTATATGGCAGGGAATTAAGGTATCATTTTAACGCAAATATAAACCAATACACCATGAAAATGTCCTGCTTGTATCACCTCTAGCACCCGAGCTACTCACCTGGGCTGTAGCTCTTCTAGCTCTCTAGTACTAGTAGTAGTACTATAGTCTATAGCCCGCATATACTGCCGCTGGTAATGTAAGCTGGTAATGTAAACTGCCAGCGGCAGTTAATGTAAGCGGGCTATAGTACTAGAGCTACCTGTGCTGTAGCTTAGCTCACTGAGACAGTGTCAGTTGATCTACCATCACTGGCATCAGCACCTCTGCTGGTAGACCAATAAATTGTGCCCTAAACATTTTTATATTCTGATGTTATTTTAGGGCCCAATGGGGCAATAGCATTCCATAGACAAAACCTGTGAATTCTGTCGTGCAAAATGCACGACAACCTTTTCACTATTTACGGCCGTGTTACATAGAAAAATACAGAAATACCTAAAGCTGTCGCTTTATTAACATCTTACCCTACATTACAAAACACTTGTCATGCAGTATTCTCTTCTTTAACACGTTCAACGCTGCATGGTTACAATGACACCTACGCCCGTGTGCTGGATTTCGCGCGTTTTCCCCGCTTAGTCACTGGATTACACAAAAGTTTTTTGCAGGTGTTTAACTAGCTATAAAATTATTATAATTAGTGGCTAGTATAATATCGATATAAATTACTCTCAGACATCAAAGACAAACACCATCCGTAATCAATCACCATGATCAATAAAATCAAACACAACTCCTCAGCACATCAAAACAACTTCACAACAACCGGCGGTCAACCGCCCTTTGGCGAGGTGAACCAAAAAACATTACCTCAGTCCCAAAACTCCCAAAAATAACGTTCGCAAACAAACAGTAAAGTAATTGTATGAATTATGCCATCTACTACTGGGTTTAATAGAGTGAACGTTGTTGAATTTCTAAGCGTACAGCCCCTGACATCTATAGGAAAACATAGTAACGTTCCAAAAAATCATTTTTATTTTTTTTGGCCACGAGTATACTCGTTTCGCGGCCGTTCGTTTTGCAGGTTCGAACGAGTATACTCGTGTTTCGGCGTTGAACGTGTTAATCAGCGTTTATTTTATTAAAACATCACGACATAATCAGGCAAATTCGCTACACTCCAAACTGCCAATCTTGATTGAACCGGCGCCGGACAGCGTCACAGCGATGATTTCATTGGCCGCGTGAGAAATGTCGTTGTGCGGTTCAATGTAAGATTGGCAGTTTTGTGTGGTAGCAAATTTTGCGTGATTTTATCTGTCGTGACGTTTTATAAAATAAACGTGATTAAAGAGGAGCAATACTGCAGACAAGTGTTTGTAATGTAGATAAGATGTTAATAAAGCGACGGCTTTAGGTATTTCTTTGATTTTCTATGTAACACGCCGTCGAAATAGTGAAAAGGTCGTTGTGCATTTTCACGACAGAATTCACAGCAGTTTTGTCTTATGGAAGGCTATTGGGCCCTACAAATATAATCAGAATATAAAAATGTGTAGGGCACAATTTATTGGTCTACTCTGCTGGGTGTGCTATGCCTGTCAGGCTGTCTGGTGCTTGATTCACTGAGCAGATGCAAAATGGATGATGTTGCACTCATACTTTATCCAGATAAGGTCGGTTCAAGGCGATAGAGAACGATGGGTCCAATAAAACCATAGTGTCATTTTAGCCATCAATCAATATAATATAATATCCAACTATATAAGGTTAGAGTTAGGTTAGGGATTCTTGTGAGGATCTAGAAGGTTAGGGTTGAGG
>NW_014577229.1:455766-470146 GCF_000485595.1 Priapulus caudatus
CGACGAAGCCTGAACGGAGCTATGGCAAACATTTTTCCAGATGGTGCCGACTAGGTTTCATTTCCAGCTAATCTAGGACCTCAATTTTGGAGTATCGCGCGTTGTTAGGTATGGCGGCAAGCGCGCCCACATCAAAAATTCTAGGCAGTGTCCTCAATTCCTGATAACTTGGGACCATGCCGAAACATTTTCGCAATAGCGTTTCATGGGGGTCTTCTCCAGTAAATCTAGCTCAATTTTGGGTGGCTTTGTGGCTGCTTGTCAAATTTGACCGACTGACCACAACCTCACTCAAATTGAAAACTAGGTATGACACTGCAATTGAAAACTGACCACACCCACACGGCTGCCCGGCAGACTTACATTACTTACATGGGTATGATATCCCGAATCACTTTGCTATTATGCCACCAGAAATTGGTTTCTCTTCCAAGCTAGGCTGAGTGTGGCTCGAGGGGGCGGCCCCACCTGGGTCCTGCTCTGTATTATAGAGGGAGAACGGTATTTTGCGGGACCGCGGGATCTGGCCATTTTACATTACCTGGGAACTGGAAAATGTCAGTACATAAATTTTCGTGATTCGAACAGAAGTCCATCGGGATGCGGGGACAAACCCTCTAAATTCGTTCTGGGAGTCTGGGAAAACTCTGTTATTCAATTGCGTCGCGGATTTCAATTTCTACGCTAATATTTTTAAATTCTTTTTAATTAATTAATTTTTAGCAGAAAGATTTATGTTTATAGACCCAGATAAATAATAGTATGTAAAGTATTAGTATTTAGGCTTATGTATAGTGCTTTGAAAACCTAAATACTGAGTTCCTGAAACTATGGTCTACATAATTTCCTGGAACTGGGAATTGGGATATTTCATTTACTGGGGAATGATATGGGGTGTTTCTCTTGCTGGGCGAAGTGGAAGTGACCCCCCCCCCCGTTCCCTTCTCCTCTACTGATATATATGTACTTATAGCAGTTTCGAGATCACATGACGATGTACTATATGACATAGCGAGCGATTACAGCGTGTAAAGCAAAGCGTTATTGACACGTAGTAATCGTAATATGTAGATAATATTACACTAATTGAAAAACTACACAGTATATAAAGGATTTGGTTCTAACATAGCTCTTCTTGATATAGTGGAGGGAAATAAGCAACCCCTCATTCCTGATATTATAAAAATGCTTGTAGTGTGTTCGGTATTATTGGTGCTGTTGCGCATATAACTGTGTAATTACCAAAATAATTATTATCGATATCCAAATAGATGCTTCAAATATATAGAACACATGCCAACTGAGAAGATTCGGGTTTAAACGACAATCAGTTTAAGATTGAGAAGCGTCTGATTCCTTGCGATACCATCGTGTCGGATATGCGTGCAGGCCTTGACGGATATGATTGCAGAAATTCGCTCTGCGCACACTGTGATGCGCTAGTGTCGTCTCACTCTGGTTGAGTGATCATGCGCGCTGATTCTGATGCCCTTGAGAAGTGTTGGCTAAACACTGTGCCTGCCGCGGACTTAAAGACAGTCTAATCAGATATTATTATGCAGGGAATAACGGTATCACTTTTAACGAATAAGAAACCAACTACACTATGAAATCTGGTGCCTTGTATCCACCTCTAGCACCGAGCCTACCTCACCGGTGGACTGATAGCTCTTCTAGCTCTCTAGTACTCTATAGCCCGGCAGGTGTATACGGCCGCTGGTAATGTAAGCTGGTAATGTAAACTGCCAGCGGCAGTTAATGTAAGCGGGCTATAGTACTAGAGCTACCGTGGGCTGTAGCTTAGCTCACTGAACAGTGTCAGTTGATCTACCATCACTGCATCAGCACCTCTGCTGCGTAGACAATAAATTGTGCCCTAAACATTTTTGATATTCTGATGTTATTTTAGGGCCCAATGGGCAATAGCCATTCCATAGACAAAACCTGTGAATTCTGTCGTGCAAAATGCACGACAACTTTTCACTATTTACGGCCTGTTACATAGAAAATCAAAGAAATACCTAAAGCTGTCGGCTTTATTACATCTTACCCTACATTACGAAACACTTGCTATGCAGTATTCTCATCTTTACGTTCAACGCTGCCATGGTTAACAATGCACTACCCTGTGCTGAGATTTTCGCGTTTCCCCGCTTAGTCACTGATTACACAAAATGTTTGGTCAGGTTTAACTAGCTATAATTATTTATAATTAGTGGCTAGTATAATATCGATATAAACTTACTCTCAGAACTCAAACAACACCCGTAACTCAATCACCCATGATCAATAAATCAACCCAACCTCTCAGACATCAAAACAACTTCACAACAACCGGGTCAAACGCCCTTTGCGAGGTGAACCAAAAACATTACCTCAGTCCCAAAAACTCCCAAAATAACGTTCCAAACAACAGTAAAGTATTGTATGAATTATGCCATCTACTACTGGGTTTATAGAGTGCACGTTGTTGAATTTCTAAGCGTACAGCCCCTGACATCTATAGGAAACATTAGTAAACGTTCCAAAAAATCATGTTATTTTTTTTCCACGACGTATACTCGTTTCGCGGGCGTTCGTTTGCAGGTTCGAACGAGTATACTCGTGTTTCGCGTTGAACGTGTTAATCACGTTTATTTGATTAAAACATCACGACATAAAAATCACGCAAAATTCGCTACACACAAAACTGCCAATCTTGATTGAACCGCACCGGACAGCGTCACACGATGCATTTCAATGGCCGGTGGAGAATGTCGTTGTGCGGTTCAATGTAAGATTGGCAGTTTTGTGTGTAGCAAATTTGCGTGATTTTATGTCGTTGACGTTTTAATAAAATAACGTGATAAAGAGGAGGAATACTGCAAGACAAGTGTTTGTAATGTAGATAAGAATGTTAATAAAGCCGACGGCTTAAGGTATTTCTTTGATTTCTATGTAACACGGCCGTAAATAGTGAAAAGTGCTTGTTGTGCATTTTCACGACAGAATTCACAGGTCTTTGTCTACTGGAAGGCTATTGGGCCCTAAATATAATCAGAATATAAAAAGTGTAGGCAGAATTTATGGGTCTCTGCTGGTGCTGTGCTGCTATGGCGCAGGCTGTCTGGTGTTGATTCACTGAGCAGATGCCAAAATGGATGACTGTTGCACTCATATTCGAGATAAGGTCGGTTCAAGGATAGAGAACATGGGTCCCAATAAACCAATGTCATTTACGATCAATTAAATATAATATTATATTCAATATAATAGGTTAGGGTATGGTTAGATTATTGTTAGATTAGAGTTAGCGGTTAGGCACATTGGTTTTATTGGGACCCATGTTCTCTATCCTTGGGCCATAAGGTCTATGTGCTCCTGACCTCTGTTTGACCTGGCTCGTTTACTATTTCGACTAATAATATATATATAATCAAGAGATATAAAGAAGGAGAGCGTACAACGGTAAAATGCTGAAACCATGTTGCAGTATTAGTCAAATTAATAAACTTTCCCCATTTTTTTAGGGTATTATTGATCAGCTGTCTTACCTTGTTCATATAAAACAAACCGCATGTCCCTACGATGCCCCTACGGGCCTACGCTGAGATATTATGTGCGGTGAAAATCTGGTATTTTCGCCGAACACCGACTGGACATTAGTCAGTTACTGTGACCGACTCTCGAAGTGTTATAACTTCGGGAAACCTCGCGTGTTTCTGTCAATGATTGACAAATGGAATGAATGACGTCGGTTATTGATTGCCATAGTGATGACCCCCACCTGTGCCCACCTCACGCCCACTTCATGCTGGATGTATAGTAAACTCTGGTAGTATGACATGAGATGGTGGCGCTACACAGCTGCGACCGGAAGCAACACACTGGCCACAGTGTGGGCCGTACACTCCGCCCACACGAGAGAGGGTTGCAGTGCCTAGTCATCTGATTCGGATTTCGGCGAAAAAACCAGATTTTCACCGCTCATTATCTCAGCGTAGGAGCATCGTAGGGACAAGCGGTTTGTTTTATATGAACAAGGTAGGACAGCTGATCAATAATACTGCAAAGAATCGTCAAAATAACACGGGGAAAGTTTATTAATTCGACTAATACTGCAACATGGTTTCACCATTTTACCGTTGTACGTTCTCCTTCTTTATATGCTCTTGATATAATATATATAAGGTTAGGGTTAGGGTTAGTCAGAAATAGCTTAACGAGCCAGGTCAAACAGAGGTCGGGGGGGACATAGACCCTACAAGCAATATTTACAAACGGGTTTATTCTGGTAGGTCATTAAGCCTGCCTGAAGATGCTACGTCATTGGCTTCTGAGAGAGACTTGGAGGTTCAGGGTTATGGGATTGATGCTCACCAGGAAGAGCTGCGAGCCGCTAGAGTCGTCAGAGTTGGTGCGATTCAGGTACGAGTGTTAGCATAGAGTTCGGCAACATGCCGTACGTACTTCTTTTATGGAAAATTAATCATGTTTCTGATTCAGGAGTTCTTCTTCCGTCATCGTTCTGGCCGCGTTCGCCATGTTGAAGATTCTGTCACAAGTTGTGTAACATCTCCAGTATGTAGTCAAGCCTGCTTCCTATAGTCCTTCCGAGTCTGCTTTCTATAGATTGGCTGGTTTTGTTATCAATTAATTTTGCTAGTGGCTGATATAGTATTGTATTGTTTTTACGTACAATCCGAAAGATGATAATTATAGATTAATAATAAGTTACGATATAAAATGTATCCTGGTTGGTCAAGTTACTGCAAATATAAGATTTTGTATTAAGGCTGGTCTAATAGAGACCAGCCTACCTAACTATGGACACATATCTAATCTCAGTATGTGCCTCTGTTTCTGATTACATTTTAGAACAAGATAGTGTTGCCAACATCTGCATCAGTAGACGAGCAGAGAACTGCATTGCACAAGAGAATTGGACAAATGGTGGAGATTGCTGCCATGTGTGGAGTTAATGTTCTATGCTTACAAGAAGCATGGCGTAAGTTTTCGCAACAAATCGCAAATGAAGCACACACCGCCATATTTTTGATATCTCATGCGGTGTCACCGTGAACAGGTTCTGTGAGTGGTTAAAATGAGGCATTATTGATGCATTGATTAGTGAATGTGCATTCAATACTACAATACTATATATTTAATAATTTATATACAAACTATACAGCAGGCCTCGAATTAAGCGACGAGAGGGGCAAGGCAATTTTTTGGGGGCATGTGAGAAATTGCCTTGAATTTTCTCTAAAATGGATGGGCACCGAGGCAATTTTAAAAGGCATCAAGGCAACTCTCACAATTTGAGAAGGGCACCAAGGCCATTGTTATGAAAAACTTTGTGTCATCGTATGAATTCTACTAAAATTTCTCTAAATTTACTGCACTTAGCAAGCTACACACCGTACAGATCACTGGCCATTCTTGCGCGAGCGTCGTTTGAACTCGTTTCCCGCGCTTTAAATCGCTAGCGGGCCGAGTCCGGGCGTGCAGCATTTAAATATTCGTGTTCTACCACGGGCATACACAGGTGCACGATTTATCGATCGTCTACTGGCAGCGGTTGGCAGCAATACCACGTTATTGTTTTTACCGAAGGGTAGACTGGTATCCGGCCTCACGCTCTGCTAGACAATGTACACGCTCTGTGATAAACAGTGCGGCCGTGAACGAGTCTAGCCAGAGGCACCGACGGCAATTACAGAAAAGGACAAGGCAGGTCACTGCCGTCGGTCGGGTTGGATTTTCAGGGGCAGTACGGCGATTGATAGGGGCACCGCCGTCAATTGCCGTCGGTGCCGTCGGTTAATTCGAGCCCTGCTATACAGTATATGTACAGTTTCTTATTTTATATGGATACCCTTGGCCTGAATTTTAGCAATGCCTTTCGCATTTTGCACAAGAGAGAAACATCCCTGGTGTGAGTTCGCTGAAGATGCACTAATAGGACCAACAACCAAGCTTTGTCAGGAAGTAAGCCATTCATATTTGTGTATCCTTCTCATTATATATATATATATATATATAATATACCTTAATTCTGAATATACACATGGCTTCCATTTTTGTTTGAGGTAAAGATACATTTCTTATGAATGAAACCAAGCATCTGCTATAGTGGCATGCCTAGTGAATTTAGACAGTGTGCAATCTGATGTGAGATTACTTACATGATACTACTGACATAATTTTAGTGGGCCAAGAAGTACAACATGGTCATCATTTCACCGATTCTTGAGCGAGACGAAGTGCATGGGGACACAATGTGGAACACAGCTGGTAGTATTACATGTGTCATCATAGTCATAGCATTGTCACAGAATATACACTAACATTCTGATAAACAATGACTCTTACAGACAGAAATACTTCTGATCTTCAGTAACGTGTTTTTTTAAAACTTTTAGACAGTCTAGTTTTTACGTGTTTTTGATTTTCTTACACATTGGAGAGATATTTAGGTATGTTCAACAGGCTGTGAAGTTATTGTAATGATTCCTTTTCTGTTGTTCTTCAGTTATAATTTCAAACTCCGGTCAAGTAATGGGAAAATCCAGGAAGAACCATATTCCCAGAGTCGGGGACTTTAACGAGGTAATTAGCCGTTGTAACTTTAACGACGTAAATAGCCATTATAACGTAGACAATGCAGATGACATTCATGATATTCTGTTTTTCTGCATCAGTTCAGCAAAACATGATGAATAGTGCAGGCAATAAGGATTAAAGCATCATGTTAGAAAATTGATGCGTGAAAGGTAGAATACGAATTATTTTTAAATGTGACGGATAAAGTCTGTTAATAATAAAAAAAAGGTTGCCCAATTTTTTCAAGCATGTTTGTAATTGCGTTTTTAATTTACGTATTACAGTCGACTTATTACATGGAAGGAGACACTGGTCACAAAGTTTTCGAAACCCAGTTTGGTAAGTGCGTACGTAGCGTCGACAATGATGAATAAAACTTCTGTGGCATCATTATCGCTCGTAGAACGATTTTGCGACTCAAAGAAAAGTTATTGAAATTTATAGCGTGCGTTTCATAACCAAATAGCTATCTTGTAACTAGAAGTGTGTTTCACAGGTCGCATTGCAGTCAACATCTGCTATGGCCGCCATCACCCACAAAACTGGATGATGTATGGTGTCAATGGAGCTGAACTAGTGTTCAACCCATCTGCTACAGTGGGTACACTCAGGTAGGATCTCCATACAATGAGTTGTCGCTGGCACATACTATTAAATTGTTAATGCATACCATAAAGCATTTTCACTTATATATTATGTGAACGTATGTTTGTAATGTGTGACTAGTAGTGTATTTATTAAGTTATTTTGCTGATAGATGGTGCCACGTGAATCTAATGGTTAACACTGCTGTTTCACTGCTTTTCAACTACAATCTGGTTTTTTTAGCGAGCCAATGTGGGGAATTGAGGCTAGAAACGCTGCCATCGCCAACAGCTACTTTACCTGTGCCATAAACCGAGTGGGAACAGAACATTTTCCTAATGAATTTTCATCTGGGGATGGGAAACCTGCTCACAAAGACTTTGGACATTTCTATGGTAACTCAGCATTACACCCGACAATTCAATGCTACATCACCTACGACCAAAGACACATATATCTTTTCTCTGTGTGTACACACATGGATAAAACACATAACCTCTCTCACACACGCTCTAACAACACACGCGATGCATGCACATATAAAAACGGTGCTAGGACAAATACCCCCGGACAATTACCCCTCATGCCATGGCGGAGGAGGAGGAGGGGGAGAACGTGGGTAGAAGGTGGTGGAGAAGGAGGGGGAGGATGGGAGAAGGTGGAGGAGGGCACCTCTACCTCCTCCTCCTCCATCACATTCTCCCTTCCTCCTCTTCCTCCTCCATCAACCACCACCTGCACCTCCTCTACCTCCTCTCCCCCTCCTACTCCTCCACCTCCTCTCCCCCTCCTACTCCTCCACCTCCTCTCCCCCTCCTACTCCTCCACCTCCTATCCCCCTCCTACTCCTCCTCCACTACCTTCTCCATTGTTCTCTAACTCCTCCTCTAAATGTCCGGGGGGTGATTGTCCGGGGGGTAAAAGTCCGAGGGTAATTGTCCGGGGGTGATTGTTCGGGGGATATTTGTCCTGATACCATAAAAACGTGCCGTCACATGCTTGCAGCAAGCTCATCAAGATTCAATATGATTACAATCTCATATTAGTTTTACATGTGTATATAATCAGTGGTGGAAATATCAGCCCGTCCCCCAGTCCGAAACTTGGAACTGTTGAGCACAGGACTGGCCTATTTTTATGGTGTTTACTATACAATATAGAGCAGAAATCAAAATTTATGAAATCAGGACTGGCTGGGTTTTCAGGTATATTTCCAAGACTGACATAATTTAACAAAGTCTTCCCTCTCTCTCTCCGTCTCGCAGGTTCCACTTACGTAGCAGCACCTGATGCCAGTCGCACGCCGGTAAGTTTCATCTCAAATCGAATATTCAGAATAAGCTCGCATTCGTATTCAACCTAAAACTGATTTCGTAAATGGAAACACGACAGCGACTCTACGACTACACCCCGATTTCATCAGGAATGTCATCATGTAGATTATTTGATTATAATAAATAGATAACTATGGTAGTAAGAGCGGATAATAATAATTATGCTAGTAGAGTAGTAAGATTGTGGTGGTGGTTGTATTATGGAGTAGAGTGCTGTTCTATTGTCGTTGCGCTCACCAATTGCGCCTTCGTTGCTCTCTCGCAGGGTCTGTCCCGCACCCGTGACGGACTTCTGGTCACGGAACTAGATCTGAACCTGTGCAGACAGATGAAGGATGGCTGGGGTTTCAGGGTGAGTGGCCACCGTGGCATCCCCACACAGTCGTGCCCGGGTTAATACGCGCTTACCCTCACGTGTGGGACGTAGGACTGACGTGGTCGGTGGTTTAACACGAAAAATCTGTGTGAAGTGAAGTAAATCTGTGTCTCGAGCGAAACGACAGCTATTACAACGGCTGCATTTAGGCAGAGATGTCGTGGTGAAATGTTTTGAGTTACGCATAGGGTTATTAAGGGTACATTGTGAATGTGAAAATATGTGATTAATTGGCAACCTGTGTGTTTATAAATTTTATTAATTAAAAATGGTCTATTTCATATACATAACTTGGCTAAACCTTGCATCTAAACTATGCACATCTTATAATATCCCTATATATATTTACTGGAAAAATTGTATTCTTGGAAAGATGTACATGACATGCCGTTCTTCTGTTTCCATTGTAGATGACCCAGAGACTGAATCTTTATGCAGAGTCGCTGACTGAGGCCATTAAGCCAGACTACAAGCCACCAATTGTCAAGGAGTGATAAGCTGTCTGACTGTCAACTTGTCTGACAAGGAGTAACGTCTGCACAATTATGACTTCGTAATTGTCTATCCAGAGTAGACATCATTATTTGGAGATTATGGATTTATGACCAATCATAATAGACAGATAAACAATAATCGTTATTTCGTATAATAACTTGTAATAGATGTATAGAACTTGATTTTGCGTCACACTCTGTTGGTAGATTTACACAAAATGTGTGGATCTTCATATTGTGCTGGGTTCTAATAAGTTGACTTATATGTTGAGATAAATTATCTGTATTAAACATCACTGCAAGATGTTGCTATTAGGAAAGTGATATAAAACACGATCAAATGTGATTTCCGAGAGATTTGGAAGCATAATATGCAGTATCACTAATCATGGTACCTTGTCTACTTTTTAAACTGACAGGAAGAAGTGAAGGCACCGTCCGTTTTTGTGATAGATAATAATGCCGGGTAGTCTTTACAATTGCCCGAGTGCTTCCATGATTTCGCGTGAACCTTATTTTTAATACATTCAGCACCGTAGGAAGATAACTGTAATATGTACGACAGACATATATTCTGGGTCAGGAGCAGTTTTAAGTTGTACCTTGCATATAGAGTAATCAATATGATTTTAGAAGGTTATAATGCTGTTATCATTAGCAACATATCAACAACCAGTTTGGCCTGTTGTAAAGTGAAAATATGCCATTTGCTTTTTACCTTAATATTGCTCTTGGACACACAGACTTACAGTTAACTATGAACTGCCTTAGAAGCCAGCTGCATTACATGCTTGGTCCTTTACTTCCCACAGATCTGGAGGCACCTATGGTAGTCGCTCAATGGTATTAATGTTGTTATGTAGTATATTAAAAAAGTTTATATAGATAATAATGGTATTATAATTTGTGAAGAGCGTAACCTAGTAGTCAAGCTATATTAAGGGGAGTTGTTGAGGTGTTAATAATTTGCCACAAGTGGACACAGCAGAAATGAAATAAAATCGTGATTCCGTCAGATGATTTATTTCCATCTACTTGAAAACCTAATTACTGCCGTTGCCTATTATAGACACATAAACAACATTAAAATGATTATTGCAATACGTTAATTAATATATTGATCATTAAACAATGATTACTATGGACAATGACCATATAAATACTATAAACAGAAATAATTTCAATTCATGAACCTGCCGTTCCCTCCTGCTAACTCAGAGGTTTGTGTACAAACAGTATATCCTCGTCCGTTCCATAGCTATGTCGAGCTTCCTCAAATGAGTCGTAGGTCATAGCACACAGTCCTGCAACATAATTAAAGTGTACTCATTATAGTACCTTTTTCTGCTGGTGACATCTGATAACAAATATATGCATGAGGCGGATTTCACCAACTTTGCATTTTCCATGTTCTCTGCTGGCACTATGAGTAAATAGGGTATTTTAAGGACAATTCTATTGTTGCATGTATTCTTGGTAGTTTATCACTATATATGAGTGAATTGTCACTGAACTAACACTTACTTTTCCTTACAATGTAAAGCAACATGTCTAAATTACCAATATAACATTCTGCCTCAAATTGCCCAAATTAATTGCAAATTAATCAGCAGCTCGATGAACAAAATTTGGCAATAACCTTCCATTCCAATAAACATCTAAAGTGCCAAATCTGAGGTGATACAGACGACGACATTGACACACGCAAAGTCCGTCCACGAAGTTGAAAGCACCGTCCATATAGTTAATTAACAACACTACGACATTCTGTTTTACTTGCCATCTCTGGTAGCTGGGTTTTTGTAGAGGAGTAACCTTTCTGCCTTGTTGTACCCACACACCACTATGAAGTGACCATCATAGGAATTTCGCATACAGTAGTGCATGAAACAGTACGTACACTGCAAGCAGAACAAAATTTCGTTTTGGTAGGTGTTCATAGATGACGCCACTACACCATGCGTACACCACTGTAGAGCTGCTGCAACCGAGTACAACTCGCGTGTCTTGTTTCACAGTCAGTAGCAACAAGAATTATCCATTAGCACGTGCAGTACAGACGCTAAACACACCTTGTTACACCAAACACAGCGGAGCAGTCTCGCATTCACAAGAACTATTGCCGGATTGCCCATGCTCAGCTGGTACAAAACCTCTTCCAACGGCACTTCCCTACAGAGAAACCCACAGGATATATCACTTTATTAACAGAATGTCATTTCATTAATAGGATACATCATTACAGTGACCGGGTAGCATTTTATTTTTCAACTATTTCATTACATTTACCGGATAATTTTATCTTTATACATGCTCTTACCTTTTCTCAACAAAGACTCCATTTTGTGCTGCCCTGGCAAACAACGTTGTCACTCGCGCTTCATCTTCTTGTATTGAAGAACTATAAAACCGCTACAGGAAACATGACAGAAATACAGGATTTATGCATTATTTTTACATTGCATTTACATGTAAAGTTTAGGGTGAAATGAGACATATCCCATTACTCAATTATTAGCAATAATCATGTGGCTCAAACTATATTACCTCAACCATCTGAAAAACCACTCTATTGGGTAAAACATCTGGAATGTATTTATGCCTGGTAGCACCTGCCTTCTATTCTAAACACTCACAACACAAATAGTAAATACTTTCGTTCTAAACTAATGTGTGACATCGAAATTATAAAAAACACTCTTACAACTTTGGAAAATCCGGAGTCAACGCCAATGGTCAGTGTATGCATGCTATGCCTGAGACCATATCGCCGCATAAGGTATGCCAAATCAACAGTCCAAATGCTGGAATATCAGCACAAAAACAAATTGTTAAACACATTTAAAAAATTATCCACATGCAATGTAAATATTTTTAGAGGTCTAAGTGCATTTGTAAACTTATTTGATTAACTACCATATACATCTATAGAACTAAGATGTTTGCTTTAACACTAAAGTAAATATACATACCTTTGATAGAATCCAACAGCATTGCACTGGTATTCAAAGTCAGAAAGGTTACCATTTGGGAGGCAGTACCTGAACCAATTATGACAAATAATTATGTATTGATTTTTATAGATCACTAGTACAAGTGTTTACGATAACTGCTTTTCTTCTATATCAAATCTGCAACAACAACATATTTAATTTCAAAATTTTACATTCCTGTAGTCGTTACATAGGCATTTTGAAAGATGTATGTTGAACAAATATTAACCCACGAATCACTCATGATAGTTAATTGAAATGTTTAAATTTCTTAATAAGAACTACGTAGAACATACCACAGAACCATTCTTGCACATGCAAGGCCACAGTCCCAGCTGTTACACTGACCAATATGTGGAACTGATAATTCCAGCTTATCAGCATTATCCTCCATGGTCAGTATATTACTATTAACAGATCAAGTGGTTTTTTCTTTCAGCTTTTAATCTTCAGGGCAGCTTCGTTTTGGAATAGAACTGTCTGCATTTAGGTTTTTGCAGCATGACTAAGCATCTAATCTCTGCTGAACTTGATGACCTCAGACCATTGATGTTGTGATGCACCGTGCAAGTCATTCAAGTTACCGATCTCACGCAGTCCCGTTTCTGAAATATATAAACCCAGGCTTAAAGTACAATTCAAAGGCACGTGATGGCACGACATGCCATGGTACAAATTACAAATATGTCTACAGTAGTCAGTACCTATGGTTGCAGTGAAATGTCTTAATAACTGTAATTTAGCCTACAGTACAGACAACGGCACATTGGCGGAGTGAAGGAATAACCCGTTATACCGTGAGACACTTACATAGTGTGACATTAACGTACTAAGTGACTGCCATACCGGGAAAACACTACAGCTCTGCGGAGCTCAGTTCAAGGATTCAAGGATATTTATAAGGCCGTGGCTATTCTTATGACCAGTCGTAACAAATATTTATGGACTATTCTTACGACATGCAACGCATGATACTACGCATATCAACTTCCGCATCAGACTTTCCGTTTATCAAGGAATGATGCAAAAACCCTAACCCTAACTCTAATCCTAACCCTAATACCAACCCTAACCCTAACCCTAAAGCCATGAAAATTGAGGTATGAGTTTACCATCCACCGCCCGCATGCCGTCAGAGCCACCGACGAAAATATTCATTATATCAAAAGTATTTCATTATTTTCATTTTTAAATCATTAAAACCCAAGTTGTCCATTCAGAGCGATTAAAACATACATTACCAATACAAAAACGCTATAGGGCCTATTTACATCCTTCATTGGGTCCTGATCCCCCTCTGGCTCTTTGAGACCTTGGGTTTGGTTTTGGTTTAGGGAGCAAAAGCATGCTGACGTATCCTGAGTACATCGACTTACAGCTCGATCCCGAAAAACGTGAACAATGGGTTAACTACAAATATTAAATGAATAATGAAAAATGAAAAATGAAAAAAGCCTCTTCACTTTTCAAAATATCTCGGATGGTAAACTCATGGTAGTGTCTAAACGACCGGACACGGTTTCGGAGGCCTGAAAACTAAACAACCGGCTCTCTTCTCTGATTGGTCAGTTTCCGAACATAACAGAACAAATATATAATAAGACAATTTTTAATGAAAAAACATAAAGAAATATATTTAATTCCGAACATAAACAAAAGTTACAGAACAAATAAATGAATACGGAACAAATAAATGCAGAAACAAATAAAATACAAAGAAATACAGAAAGCAGAGAAAAATAAAAACATCTTATGGGGTTCGAACACGGTACCTTACCATCACGAAGCGAAAGCTCTACCGTTGAGCCACTGAAACCAACTTAAAAGTCAGAGCTATAGACCCTAACCCTAACCCAAACCCTAACCATAATCCTAACCCTATACCTAATTCTAAAAAGTAAAATAAAAATAAAATTTGCCAAAAATAATAAAAAATGAAATAGTGACAAAATTAGCCAATCAGAGAAGAGAGCCGGTTGTTTAGTTTTTAGAATACCGAAACCGGATCCGGTT
>NW_014577229.1:470156-482800 GCF_000485595.1 Priapulus caudatus
CCGCCTTTCCCCCCGTGCGGCGAGCGGTGCTGTTTGCCCGAGCCGGCCCGCGGCTCCCCTTGTTTTCCCGGGTGCCGTGTGCCGCTTCGCTCCTTGCCGCCCCGCGTCGCGCCCGCTCGCTGCCCCTCCGCCGGCCTCATTCACGTTCCCATGCTGGCTGGCTGCCTGCTGCTGCTGCGGCTGCCTGCTGCTTAAGCTGAACTGCTGTTGCTCCCTCGCAGTTGGCGCGTGCCTGGGGTCCTCCTGCCTGCAGGCCGTGCCGCTCTCCGCTCGTGCCTTCCCTCGCGCGCGGCGGGCGGCGCTGCAGCGCGCGGCCGCCGCTCTCGGTCGGCGCCGCCGGGCTTCCGCGCACGGTCCTACGGGCGCGCGGCCGTCCCGACGGGCGCGAGCCAGCGCCGGCCTGCGGGCGCCGGGCGCCGGCGGCGCGCGTCGCCCGCTCGGCGCGGCCCCGCCGGTTCGCGCGTCCTGCTCCCGCGCGCTGGCTGTGTGCTCCGTGGCTCGGGTCGCGCTGGCGGGCGCGGTTGCACACACGCTCCGCGTCGCGGTTCGTGTCCGGTCGTTCGTTGTCCGGTCGTCGGCTGTCGCCCGTGAGGTCGCGTCTGCCGGTCGGCGGGCTGGTGTGTCCCCGGCCCCCGCTCCGAAGCAGCGGGCTCGGCGTACTCGCCCCGTCGTCGGCCCCGTCCGGCCACCGCTGTCGTCCCTCGGACCGCCCGGCGGTAGCGCGTCGGCGCGCCCCGCCCTGCGTGTCGTAGGCGGCTGCGGCCCTTGCTCGACAGCCCGCCTGTAGCACGGCGCAGCCTAAAAAAAAACAGACCGCCCCGCTCTGCGCTCCTCGCCCGCCCCCCCACGCGACGAACCACTTCTCCGCTAAACAGCCGTGCTCACGCTTAAATTGATCGGCGGACTGCGATCGTCCGTCGCTATCTCAGCGATTCCGGCTGCAATCGCCCCGCCGTTGCTAACGTCTCTCCGGATCGGATCCGCCCAGAGTATAACTGCACGGACAGCGGGCGGCCGATACCCATAGAGGGAAAACCTGCCCGGACGGGTGGCTCACGGCGGCCGCGGCCGCAAAAACCCCGGCTGCATACACGTCACGCCGACACCCACCACCGCCCGCGCAGCTAGCTCACGTGATGCTCCCGCGTAAGACGCCCCCCACCCTCCTAGACAAATTCGTCTCATACCGCAGAAAACAGCAGCCCCCTATCGAACGCCCGGCGCGTCGCGTCCCCGCTGGCCCGTTCGCTTGGCCGGTCCCCCTCAAAGGTGACGGGAGGAACGCCGCGACGCCGGTTCGGCCCGCCGACTGTCCGCGCTGCCCTCCTTCCTAAGAGTCCCCGTGTCGCGCCCCGCCCCGAGCGCCGGCGGACGGCGCTGGTCCTTTTGGTCCCCCCGGTGTCCCTCGCTGTGTCGCCGTCGGCTCCCGTCGCGGCCTTTGCGGCAAGATGTGTGTTGGCGCGCGTGCGCGAGCCCTCCTCTGTGCCCCCCCGCGCTGCGTCGCGCCGCTCTGTGTCTATGTGTTTCGCGCCTCGCGCCGGGCGGGCGCGGTGCTCGCTGTGGTTTTTGCTCTGGCGGGGCCCGGCGCTCCTCTGCCGGCGCCCGCCCGCAGGCCGCGCCTGCCGGCGCTGGGGGCCGGCCGGCCGGGCTCGGCGGGCGGGGCGTGCGTGCCACCTGGTCGCCTGCGCTCCTCCTCCTCCCCTCCTCCCCGGCTCGGTCTCGCGCGGTTTCTCCTTGCCGCCTCTTCGCGCTCCTGTTCGTCCGGGGTTGCCTCGGCTTCGCCCGCGCTGTCCCTTCTTCCCCCGCCGTGCTCGCGCCACTGTCCCACGCCGACCTGTCGGGCGACCACCCGTCCCACGCGCCTCGTCCCGCGCCCCCCCCCCGTGCGTTAGTGGCCTCCCTGCCGCCCCTCTGCCGTCGTCTTGGCCGGTGTCTGGTGCCCGCGCGGCCCCCCCCCGTTCTCCCCGTCTACCCTCCCCCCGCTCTCGCCGCTCCTCCCCTCGCCCGCTGCGCGCGCCCTTGGTCTCCGTCATCTCCTGCTTCTCTTCGCTTGCTCCCTCCTTTCCTGCTGTCCCTCGGTCTGCCCTGGTGTCCGGGCCTGCCTCTTCTGCTGCTTGGGTGGGTGGTGCTTCTCCGTGGGCTCTGGTCGTCCTGGCACCCCCGTCCTCGGGGCCGGCGTCATCTCTCTCTCCTCTCACCTCGTCCTCGGCTCGCCCCGCTTTTGCGGCCCGTCTTGCCTCAGCGGGCGACCGGTGCCCTTGCCTTCCCGGCGAGCGCGGCGTTCCTTGTGCGTGGCTCTGCGCCACTACAGCGCGCCGGGCCGCGCCGCGGTCGTTCCCCTGGCCTGCCGCGTCGTTCCCCGCGCTGCTAGTTGGTTGCGGTTGTCCCCTTTCCTAGTGGCCGTTCCCGGGTCGCGTCTCTGGGCTTCTCGTGGCCCTCCCGCTCGTGCCCTGCGGCCGGTTGTTGGGCCTCCGGTGCCGCTGTGTTGCTGGGCCGTCGGCGCTCCGGGCCGGCCCGCGTTGGCCGGTCCGCCGCTGTGCGGTCGCGTGCCCTTCCCCTCGCTTGTTTCTCAGTTTCCGTGTGCTTGCCTCTCGCCGTGGCTTCTCCCCCCATGCCTGTCCCCGCCTCCCCCCCCGCTCGCCCCTCATCTCTTTTCTGCCGCCGCTTTGCGCGCGCCTCTCCGCTTTCGCCCCCGCCTAGCCTAGTTGGCGTTCAGCCGGCTTTTCTTGCTAATACTCTTCCTCCCTGCCGCCCTTTCCCCGGTCCGGGTCCCTCTTTCCGCCTCGCCACTGTTTTTTTCCCCTCCCGCTCCCCCGGGCCCGGCTCTGGTTGTCGGCCCCTTCGTTCCCTGTCCTCCCTTCCGCCCTTTCCTGTTCACCCCCCGTACTGCGTTTCCGCTCCTCGCCTTTCCCTTCCTCCGCGTTCCTTTCGTCGCCTGCTCCCCGGCCGTCTTCTCCCTCCGCTTTGCGTCGCTCAGCGTCGGCGCTGGTCGTCCGGTGCAGCGTGAGCCCCTCCGCCTGCCCCCTTGCCCGCCCGCCCTCCGGTCCCGCTTTCTCCCGTGCCTCTCCGCCCCTCTCCCTATTTTTCCGTTCTTCCGGTGGTTGGCCCTGCTCCCGTCTTCTTCCGGTTTCTGTCCTGCCTCCCGCACGCGACCCCTCTCGTGCGCTGCCCGCCGGCGGCATTCGGCTCCCCCTCCGGCGCACCCCCTTGCTCCCCGCCTCCCTTGCTGCCTCTCCTGGCCGTGGGCGTCGCTCGGCTTTATTTCCGCGGGGGGGCCCTGGATGGCCTTCCCGTTTCCGTGGTGGCGGGGGCGGCCCCTCTCGTCTTTCCTGACGCTGTGGTTTGCCGCGCTCTTTCTTTGTCTTCATCTCCTGTTCTCCCGGCTCCTAGTTTCTCCTCTCCCCCTTCTTTTTTTTTCTCCCGCCCTTGCCTTTTCCGATGGGGGGGGGCCCCTCGGGCGGCCCCGCCCCTTTCGTGGGCGCCCGTGCTCCCCCACCGCCCCCCGGCCACCCCGCGATCGCTCCGCGCCGCGTGCTCTCCATGCCCGCCGGCCTTGTCCTCGTTGCCCTCCCCCTTCTGCCCGCCCCCCCCCCCCTCCCGCGGGCCTCGTTCGGTCCTGCCCCGCCCTTTCCGCTCCCCGCCCCTCCCCTGTGTCCGTCGTTCACTGGTCTCCTTTTCTACTGCCGCCCTCCTGCCCGGCATACACCGGTTCCCTCTCCGCGCTCTTTGCCTCCGTTTCTCCTTTGATTGTTATCCGGGTGCCTGCCTTTTCCCGCCGCGTTTCCCCCCCTTCCGGGTCCGTCGTTTGCATGTCTCTCCCTGTCAGTCCTCTCGCGAACCCCCGTTCCCGAGGCCCCCCGCTTCGGTCCGCTCCTCTCTCCCGTGCGTCCCCGCCCGCCCCGTCTTGCCCCCTCCCCTGCCCTCCCCCCCCGTCCCCTGCCCCCTGCTCTCTCTCCTCCTCTTCTCGCGCTCGCTCTCTTCTCTCTCTCGTCCTCGCGCTCGCGCTCTCTCTCTAATCGCTCATCTCTGAGCTCTTCTTCCTCTCGCGCTCACTCTCGTCATTACTCCGGCGCGGTCTCCTGCCCCCTCTGTCCTTCTCCCCGCTCCTGCCTTCTCCCGCCGCTCCGTCCTCCCCCTCGGTCTTCTTCGCTCTTCTGCTCTTCTACGCGCTGCCGCGTGCCCCCTCCCCTCCCCCTCAGACCTCGCGCCGCCCTGGTCCTCATTCCCTCCCCGGTGGCGCGCCGCATAGGCCCTCCCGCGTCGCGGTCCCTGTTTCCGTCGTCCTGTGCCTGTCTTGTTTTCCTGGCCAGTGACCCTCACGTCCTTTACACCGTCCTCGCCGTTTCATCGTTCCCCATTCTCGCTGTGGTCCAGGGCTCCTTCGCTCTCCCTGGGGCGCCGCTATGGCGTTCGCGCGCCGTATCCTGGCCTCTCCAGCCGTCCCGTTCCGTCGGCCTCCGCCCCCGGGCATTTTCCCCCGTGGCGTTTGCGCCCCCTCTTCTCCCTGGCTGTGTGCTCCCTGCCCCGGTCACCGTCGCCAGCTTGTTTTTTTCTCCTTCCGCTACCTCTCCCCGTCGTGCTGCCCCGCGCCCTCTGCTGCGCGCCTCCTCCCTCGCATGTTGCGTGTTATGTCCCGCTCTCTCTCTCCGCTTTTCTCGCCTCTCGTCCGCTCCCCTCCCGCCTCCCCCTCCCCTCCCTTCCCCCTCCGCCCATCCCTCCCCCTCCCGCGCTCTTCCCCTTCCTCCCCTTGTTCCTTTTTCCATGTGTCCCCCTTCCATTGTTGTTCTTCCCTGGTGTCCCTCGCCTCCGCTGTCCCCTCTTTGCGTTCCTTGCCCCCCCCTGTTCCCGCCGCTCCCGCTCGCCCCGTCCCAGCCCCGCCGGCCCCTCCTTCCCCCCCGCTGGGCTTCCGCCTCTGCGCCCGACTGTCCTCCTTGCAGCCCGCGTGCTCCCCCCTTCTCCTAGGCTGCGCCCTGCTTGCCCCTTCCCCTTTTGGCCTGTGCTCTGATCGTCCGTCGGCCCCGCCCCCGCTCCCCGCCCTCGTGGAAAAAGCGTCCGTTCCCGTCCGTCCCGGCAAAGTGCCTTTACGCGCCCCCACATCGGCGCGGCTCCCAGATAGAGGTTGACCGCGCCCACACAGCCCTTCTCCCTACTCCTGACTTCCATCCCGTCCCCCGCCGTGGGCTGAGGTCCGGTCACGCTGCGTCGTTCGTTAGCCGCCCCTTTTTGCGGTTCGGCGTCGGGTTTCGGGTTCGGGTTCGGGTTCGGGTTCCCTCGCTCCTCTCCCGCTCTCCCTCGTGCACTTTCTTTCCAACCCGCGTTCTTGTCTCGCCCTCTGGGCGCCCCCGCCCGCCCTCTTGGTTCGTTCGTCTGCCGGCGCCTAGGCCTCCCAGTCCCGCGTCGTCTCGCCCTCCTTCCGCATCCTGCTCCCCGGTCCCGTCGCCCCTCGCCCCCGTCCCTCCCCGTCCCCGTCCCACACGTCGGCTCGGGACCTCGTGCGTCGTGCTGACTTCTTCCGCCCCGTCGTCCGCCTTCTTTCTGGCCTCTTCTTCCGCCGTCAGCCCTGTCTCCCCCGCCTCGCTCGTGTTTGGCTCCCCTCCCGCCACCGTCTCCTCATTGCTTATCGTCGGTTCTCGTTCTTGTTCGCGTTCGGGGCCTCGCGACACACCATGACGGGTTTCCCCTTCCGGTTTATCGGCCGTGATCTCGCGTCCCCTCCTGTCCGCCCGCCCCCCCGGCCGGCCTCGCATCGCCTGGTTCCCCCGCGTGGGCCCGTCTGGATTTTGTGCGGCGCGCCCGTCTGCGTGCCTGCCCTCGGCGCGGTTTGCGTGGTGCCGTTTTCCGAGCCTCGCCCCTTCTACACCTGGGTATTCTTTCTGCCCCGCCCCTTACTTGCCGGGCTCTGCTTGCCCGGCTTCACTACTGTCTCCTCCCCTAGACTGTTTCCCCTCCCTCCGCGCGGCGGTTGTTCCCCGAGGCCACTTGCGCACGTCGCCGCGCGGCGCCTCTCCTGGCGGCGCATCTTTCTGTGCCGCTTGTGAACATACTTCGGTTTAGCCAGCGCGAGAACTTCACCGCCCCCTTGTGCGGGCAGCTGCGCCGTTTGCCGCTCGGCCCCTCTGCGCCGTTGCGGACTGCGTCCCAGTCCCCCGGTCCCCCGCCCTGGCGGCTCGCCCCTTCGCACGCTACGTCCTTCGCCTTTTATGATCCCCGGTTATCTTCGTTTCCTCCCGAGCTCCTTCGTGCCTCCCTCGTCCTATTGGAAGGGGTGGCTGGGTGTGCTTGTGTTCCGTTTCCCGCTCGTGCGGCGCGCCGTTTCGTGTTTCGCCTCCCGCCCTGCTTTCGCGTTCTCGATCTCTGCCCACCGCCCGCCGCCCCCGCCGCGCGCGATGCTTCTGCCGCCAGTTCCTCACGCACCCCCCCATCGCGGCCGCTTTGTCCCCGCGTGCTCTCCTCGCTGGTTTGGGTTACCTTCTGTCCCTCGCCCCTTCCTACCGGTCCGTGTCCGCCTCGCCGTTGACTCACTGGCCATCCCCCTCCCCCTACCTCTCCCCGCGCCTCCCTACCCTCCATCTGCTCGCGGGGTCCTGGTCTCCCCCCAAGCTCTCTCATGGTGTCTGTTCGCCTGTGCCGTCGTCCCGCATCGTCCTAATCCCTCCTGTCTTACGCCTGGCTCGTCCCGCCTCACGGCCCCCCTACCTAGCACTCGGACCTCCGGCTCTTTTTCCTAATTATCCTATTGTCGGTTTTTCCCTTGCCGATTTGGCTCCGGGTCCGGTCCGCCGTCTCCTTCCTGTTCGATAGGCGCAGCACCCCGCCTCGGCCTTTTTGTGGAACGCCCATACGGCCGTTTCGCCGGGCTTCCGGTCCGGGCGTCCCTTTCGCTTTCCAATCCTTCCACGCGCCCCCGCTGGAGGCGGTGGCGCACGCTTTTCGCCTCCCGCCTTGGGCCCTCCCTTCCCGCTTTGCGCGTTTCGCTGCGCTCAGCCCCCTCCCCCTCCCGCCTCCCCCTCCCCCTCCCCCTCCCAGCGCCACCCCGGGGCTTCCCGCGCCCGCCGGCTCCCGTCCCATCCCGCCCCTGCGTTTCCTTCGTCCTCGTCGTCATTTCTCCTGGATGTTGGGCTGCCTGCCAGCGGTAAGCCAGGGTCGCCGCTTTTTTTTCATCTTCCCGTCCCGGTCCCCTGCCGGTCCGCCGCCTAGCTTGGATTGACATGTGTTCTTGCGCTCTCCCTCGCCCCCTTCCGCCCCTTTTCCTTTCCCTCTGTCGCCCGGCCGTCTCCTGGTTCGCCCGCTGGCGCCCGTCTGCACCTGGTCGCCGGCTCGCATCCCTCCGTTTTTCTTCTTTTCATGTTTTCGTGTCTTTTCATCGTCTTTCTCTGTTTCCCCTTTTTTTTTCCTTCCGACCCCTATTTAGCTGCTTTCTCTTTCCCCCATAGTTTAATCCCCACCCTCCTTTTTCGCCCCTTCCCCCTTCCATTTTCTCGCTTTCCTCGGTTCGGGTCGGTTCTGGGTTAGGGTTGAGGGTTCGGGTTCGAGGTTCGGGTTCGGGATTAGGGTTCTCAGTCTCTCTCGTATCCCACTCGTCTCTATCCTATCAGTACCAAAGCAAGACGGTAGTTACTATATATCGGCCGATAGATGGCGCTGCATCGACTACGGTGAATTTAAGGAGAAAAAAAATCGCGACGGTACCGTTGCAGGAGCAACAGCCATTTATAAGTATTTTTGCATAATCGCACTTTGTAAAATCAACGTCGGGCGTGATATGTAACTTACTGGACCTATCGGTATTCACAGGACACTGCTCGCTAACTAAAGGCTATTGATATCTATTCCCATACACCGGCCGCGGAGACCGGAGGGGGGGGGCGGGGAAGGGGGGGGGGGGTGTGCGGGATTCGGCCAGTCTGGGTTCGCTTTCTGCGCATTTATCGTCTCCCATTACCATCATCCATGAATAATTTCTTAATATGAAACTTCTAATTAACTAATAAATATACTTATTTTCATTCCTAAAAACAATACATCTCATTAAGCTTACTTAAACATTTACCTTACTCTATTTCCATATTTCTGTCCCACGTTTTTTTTTAATTATTTACATTTCATCGCCTCAGATGTGATGGTTAATGTGATGTTCCACCTGATCTCTATAATATCAAGAGCTAATAAATACCTACAGGTAATTATTACTCTTGATAATATCAGGAGCGTACAATAGGATGAACATATTTGTCATTATACCCTCCCTGGATAATATAATATCCTATCTCTAATATAGAGATAGAGATATATCATAATATATATATAGTCCTCATCTCTATAGTATATATATGAGGTATAATCTAATACTCTATTAATATTAATTATAGAGATGCAGTGGAATGGTTATGTTGTGAATGTTATGGTACTGGTCAGATAGGCTGTCTGTGTACGCAGCTTGAGGATAGATCTTACCTAATCAGTGATGGCTGTAATTTTCGGAGATTCAACGTTACATGTTAGAGAATAAACTTACTGTAACGCTAATTTGTCTTGAGAGAGACTCTTTTGAAGAATCGTCAACCTGAAACAGATCATGATAAAACGGATTCAAGAGCAAGCGTATATGTAAAACGGTGCCAATGAGGGGGTCAATTGATAAAATCTATACCAGTAACCTAATACACAGGAGAGTTTCGTTAATCGAAATTGGCGGTCAGTGACTAACTAGCGCGTTAGTTGGTGGGTGTTTGCCCGGATAAGTGTTAAGTGCAACGAATTACATAATCCTGTTGCATAGATGCGGTGGCGTAGATGAGCGGGTGGCCCTGGGGGGGGGGGACAACGTGGGGCGCCCGCCACAAATTTCTGTGACGGCCCCAGGTCCCCAGCCACCCCACTGAAAATTCATGAGCTTGAGTAAAAAAGAAATTTGAAATGATAAAACAGGTACGCGTTAGAACAGTAGGATACATACCAAAGAAGAGGGGTTCAAACCACATCTCGAGTAAAATTATATATTGTCCACCCCCCCACCACGAAAATGTAAGGCACACCAGTGCCCCCCCGCTGAAAAAATCCTAGCTACGCCACTGCATAGATGACAAGTTAGTCTGGTAGCAATGTGGCGTATTGTGATAGGGTGGTCACTATAGGGGCGGGGTCAGTACAAAACCGAAGAATATTTATCATTCCAACACCTGTAATGATATTTTCTAGATGACTGGATAAAAATCGTTACTTTATGCTTTCGTGAAGTTTGAGTTCTTATTTCTCACTCTCACGTACGCATCTCCCATCTTATCCTAATAATCGGATTTGAGTACTGCCATGTGAGCATGGCTACTAAATTAACTTATTAAATGTAAATGCATTATCTTAAACTCATACTGTTTATTTAACATTAAATTGTTTTAAGTTATGAAGTGACCTAATTGGCTACAACCATATCCTATCCCTTTGTAGCTTTAAAAAAAATTGTAGCTTAAATATTACCCGGACCCTTGGAAATGGCTGAGTTGGTAGAGAATCCAATAAAATCCTGCTAACTCCAACATGCAGGCGTGTCTAAAGCGGAGAATTCGCTCGCAAATTTCGTCAGAAAATATATAGTTTCTAGCTTTGGGTTTAGAGGTGACAGTCAGTAGGTGAAAGCCACGGCTATAGGCAATCACACTTAAATATAACAACTATGTTAATTTCACTCTACCTCACATCGTTTACGTTTCCAACTCTTCTTCCCTTAGCGCCTACGGCAGCAAACAGCTTTCACGTTGCCCCCACAACCCTCCCATTACCGCTGTAGTGCCACTAAAGCTATACTGACTGTAATGCAATTAAATGTTACAACCTCAACAACATAGGTTAACTACGTGCAGGTCCCATTGTTAACGAGTTCGTGTTCCCTCTCCCACTTCCCGTGCTGCTAAAAATAATGAGCCGTCCCTAAAGTCATAGACGTCCCGCGAGAATATGGCTATGGGGTATATATATATATATATATATAATCCGTACTGTTGGCGGAAGATCACTAGAATAACCCAAGAGAGAGGCAGGCAGTCGGGACGTAATTTAATGCTAGTTTAATCTTAAAAAATTATTAATTAAAGCATTAATTAACCGCAATTTCTTTTCACGGTGTGAACTGAGACTCGGGGTGGGGGAGACGGTGATAACGTGGATTGTGTGGAGATACCTTTTATGTTTGCCTACAGATTTATATAATGTACATTGTACAGTGATACAATATACATATAAAATACTTTTAACAACTTGTGTTCATCAGAGCTAAATTGTGCATGATTTTATTTCCAGATCACACACGCACGCACGCACGCACGCACGCACGCACACATACCCGTAATCTGGAAATAAAAGCATTAAAAATAAAAGGAACTTGAATTAAGAAATAATAAATATCTTCTTAGCACATATTAGTCTTTGGAAAGGAAAATAAAGTTAATCTGTCACAGTTAGATCCATAATTAAGTTATTTAATATCTAAATTATAATATAGCGATTTCCAATTCCAGGAAAGTTTTGCTGTCGCGCTCTCATACCAGCGGTGCCCGGCCACCCCACCCCCTACATATGTAATAATGAACATGTATGCACCCTGGCACGCAGCTGAAAGTGAAACAATCAATAATGCACTCGCTCCTCCCCCCTACTTCAATCAGTGCCGCCCAGCCAGCGGGCACCTACGCAGCCAGGTTGTGCATAGCTCTAGTACTATAGCCCGCGTACAATTGCCGCAGACCTGCCACATACAAAAACTTTTTTTTTAAATCGGGAAGGTCAATAAAAATGTTTGTGTCGGCCCCTTTTTGGCGGGTCGGTCGGGTGAGGGCAAACAACAACATTTTTATTATGGCCTCAGTTTGGTAAATTCTTTATTTCCTGTGCGGCGATTATCTAGTCGCCCCGCCGGACCAGCTGACACGAGCAAGCAGTCGCCCGGTCGATTTTCTAATCGCCACTGGCGACTGGGCGACCGCTAGTTTCTCACGCTGTAACCTGTTACAAAAATTCGAAGTGACGAGCGGCGGATGTTTCGAGCGCCATTTCTGTTGACCTGTGACGTACGCATTCCCAATGCGCATGGCGATTGGCAAACGCAGCGCCCTCCAATTGGTCGGTGAATCCGCTCTTCAACCCGAAGTACGTCACAGGTCAACAGAAATGGAGCTCAGTATATTCGCCGCTCGTCACTTCGAATTTTTGTAACAGGTTATATTAGTTTAATACAGAGTATTATGATACATAGTAAGTTTCAAGATAGCGGAGAAAGGTTCGTGTTTAGAATAAACCCAGTTTAGAAGTTCTAGTCTCTGAAAACGCACCAGCAAACCGCCCCGAGTGATTCACTCAGACGTTCCTCCGCACAAAACCATACGGACGCTTTGTAACCCTATCCTCCTGGGTTTGGGTTACATTATTGTATCTAGACACTTCCTAAACGGTAACCTCAATTCTCATGGCCTAACCCTAACAATAACTATAAACCGACTAAATCAATATATATACGGGGTATGGTATCCCAAACACTATCTATGGTGTATGTTACATGTGACGTCGTAAGAATAGTCCATAAATAATTCTTACGACTGGTCGTAAGAATAGCCACTACTGCACTAGGCCTACCTATTTTTACTTTTAGTTTTACTTTTACTTTGGCAGTGGCTACGGGTACGGTAGCAGTATCTTAATGTTTCGAGACTACGGGTACGGGAGTCCATTCGCTTTCATACTTAACGAGACAAAGATGGCGGCGGTGGCGCCAGATTTCGAAATAACGCCTTGGGAAATAAATTCACGATTTGAGAGTTTAGATGAGCTAGAACCCTAACCCTAACCCTAACCCTAACCCTAACCCTAACGCCAAAAAGGGGCTTCAACGAACGACGGCTACCGTACCTCCAGCCACTGCGTTTTACTTTAGTAATAGTAGTATTTATAATGGCTGTTGCTCCTGCAACGGTACCGTCGCCGATTTTTTTTCTCTTAAAGTCACGGTACTGACGGTACTGACGCCTGATTGGTTGAGCTTGTTTTCTTGCGATATACCGTCTCCCACTATCTCCGTGCTGCAAAATAATGAAGCCGTCCCTAAGTCATGGAGCTCGCGTGAAGAATATGGCTAGGGTATATAATATATATTAATATATATATATATATATATATATTATATATGATATATATAGATCACGTCTCCGGTTGCGGAAAGAAACAAGATATAACCTCAAGAGAGAGGCAGGCAGTCGGACTAAAATTTAATGCTTAATTAATCTTAAAAACAATTATTAATTTAAAGCATTAATGTAATCCGCAAATTTCTTTTCACGGTGTGAATGAGACGCGAGTGGGAAGGACGAGAGTGAATAAACGGGAGTTTCCTCCGCGGCATCAGACACCTCGCCAAACACGAGGAACAATAGTGGTGCATGAGGCCACATGGGCAGCAGTAGCAACAACAACGTCAACAAGCCCTCGACTGCTTTTCGTGACGTGTCGTTGACGGGGGGACATTCGCGACACGTCGCTGTATAAGAAATCACTTCGACATCAACCCCGTACGAACAAGTAGCTCGAATAGGCGGAAAGAGAACCGCGAGAGAGCTCGTGTAGTTTAGTATATGATGCGACCATATACGCACGCCCCGCCC
>NW_014577229.1:482825-495447 GCF_000485595.1 Priapulus caudatus
CATACATAGCACATCCAAAATTTTAATTTCAATAATGCTCGCTAGCCAGTACTAATCGTTAGCACAGCGCCTGCGCAAGTCATGAATGGATCGCAGGATCGAATCCATTCCGTTTGTAATATTTTCCTGTTTTCTGTATTTCTATCTTTATCTGTTTACACATTTTTTTTTCAAACTTAACGCGCAAAGCATTTACATGATTTATTTACAACATTTTAATAACAACAATATTTTACACATTAAAATTAAACTTTTATTAATTTCATGGCGTTAGGGTCTAGGTTCAGGGTTAGGGCTTAGCGGGTTAGCGTTTAGGGTAGGGTTAGGGTTAGGGTTATCGTACATATCGTTATAAAATCGTTATATAATATCGTCCAAAAGCAACGTAGCTATTATTCGCCGTAAGATGGCGCTGGGATATATGTTGAATTTAAGAGAAAAAAAAATCGGCGACGGCTACCGTTGCAGGCAGCCCACACCAGTTTATATATTTCCTCTTCGTGCCAAAATCCACTTTGTAAACATTCACGCTGCGCCCCGTCATTGTACTTAACTGCGACCTTCCGGGTATTCCCAGGAACGTGCTCGCCGTAACTCAAGCTATGATCATCTAACTTAGCCCCGACGCACGCCTCATAATTTAATAGAAACTTCTAAGTACTGAAATTATCGTATTTTCATTCCATAAAGACAATACATTCACCATATTATTACGTAAACATGCGACGCTGACGCTTATGCCTAGTGCTGCCACCGTTGTTAAGTTTATGAACATGCCATCTGCTCGCGACCGCGGATGTTGACTGTGGATGGTTCAACGGATCTCTATAATATCAAGCTAATCAATACTAAGGTATTATTAGCTCTTGATAATATCAGGAGCGTATAATCGACATATTTGTCATTACACGCTCCTGATAATATAGTATCTATCTCTATATAGAGATAGAGATATAATCTATATATATCATATCTCTACTCTCTTACTATACTATATAATATATCTACTCTCCCTATAATAGTTATATGAGAGATCAGTGGGAAATGGTCTATGTTTTCTGATGTTAATGGTACTGGTGCCCAACATGGCTGTCTTGTACGCACTTGCAGAATAGATCGTACCTAATCCGTGGTGCTGTAATTTCGAGATTAACTCTAACCATTTAAGACAGATACAACTATCCGTACCTAATTTGTCTTGAAACTCCATCTTTTGGAAAATCCGTCACCGGGAAACAATCATGAGTAAAACGGATGTTCAAGAGCGCGTATATGCGTAAACGGTGCAATGAGGGGGCGTCATTATAAAATGTATTACCGACGTAACTATTTACCACAGCGGAGTCTTCGTTGTCGACAATTGCGGTCGAGTACTAACTAGCGCGTTAGTGGTGCTGGTGTTGCGCGGATAAGTTTAGTCGGCAACCATTACAATGCCTGCTTGCATAGATGCAGGGCGTAGCTACGGGGGGCCTGGCCGGGCGGGGGCGGAGCACTGCCCCCCACAAATTTTCGTTCGCTGCGCCCCAGACGCCCGAAGATACCCGAGTGCCCCCCCCCCACTGAAGAGATGTGATGCTTGATAAAGAAAAAATTTGAATGATAAACACTTACCTAGACAGTATATACAAAGAAAGAGGGTTCCCAACAACCAACATTTCAGTAAAAAATTATATCACTTGTCCCCCCCCACCACCGAACAACTGTAAGACCACCCCGTGCCCCCCCCGCGGAAAAAACGGCCTACGCTACGCCCACTGCATAGGATGCACAAGAGCTTAGTCTGAGGTACGCCAATGTGGGGACCGTATTGTGATAGGGGTGGTCACTATAGGGGCGCGGGAGTTCAGCCTACAAAAAACCGAGAATATTTACTCATTCAACACCTGTAATGATATTCTCTAGCTCCATGACTGCTGATAAAATCGTTACTTTATGCTTTCGTGAAGTCTTGAGTTCTTATTTCTCACTTCTCACGTACCGGGCATCTCTCTCATCTCTATCCTAATAACGCGCATTTGAGTACTGCCATTTGAGAGCATGGCTACTAAATTAACTTATTAAAGCTGTAAATGCCATTATCTTAAACTCATACTGCTTTACTCTTACAGTTGAAATTGTTCTTAAGCTTATGAAACGTGATCACTATATTGGCTACAAACCATATCCTGCGTCCCTGTGTAGCTTTAAAAATAACAGACTTGTAGCTGACAATCATTCACCCGCCGACCCTTGGGAAAATGGCTGAACTTTCGCGTAGAGAATCCAATAAAATCCTGCTAACTCCAACAGTGCAGGCGTGTCTAAAGCGCCGAGGGAATTCGCTCGCAAATTTCAGTCAGAAAATATATGTCTTCTAGCTGTTCGGGCTTTAGCGCGCTGACACAGGTCATTCAGTGTGGAAAGCACGGCTCTAGCAATCACACTTTAAATATATCACAACCTATGTTCAACTCTTCACTCTACCTCACCATCGTTTTACGTTTACCAACCTCTTCTTCCCTTTAGCGCCTACGGCAGGCAAACAGCTTTCACGTTGCCCCCACAACACCTCCCATTACCGCTGTACGGCCACTAAAGCTATACCTGACTGTAATCGCCAATTAAAATGTTACACACCCAACAACATAGGCGTTAACTACGTGCACCTCCATGTTAACGACGTTTCGCATGTTCCCTGCTGGCGCGCGGAGCCGTTCGCGCGGGGTGGGCGTGGGCTGGAAGGAGGGAGAGGATGAGCGCCGCTCCTAAAGTCATGGACACGTCCCGAGAATATGGCTAATGGGTGTATAATATATATATATATATAATCCGCTACTGTTGCGAAGATCACTCTTAGAATAACCCAAGACGAGACAGCGAGGCAGTCGCGGACAAAATTTAATGCTAGTAATCCTAAAAAATATTAATTGTAAAGCATTTAATTAACAGCAACTTCTGTTTCACGAGCATCAGTACATAAATATTCAAGAGTAGATAAATACACTAGTTATTTGATCCTACTCTTGTGAAATATTCAATTATTCGCACAGTGAACTCAGAAGAGACTCGCGGTGCGCTGTGTAGAGGGTCTAGATCCATTCGGTGAATAACAGCCAGTCTTCATGGTTCTTCCTCACTCCGGCTTATGCGGGGGGCCACAGACACCGCCAATACGACATAGTGGTGCATGAGGCCACAACGACTGTTTTTCGTGACGAGTCGTTGACGGGGTCGGAATTCTACGACGTTGGTGAGAAAAAATGGGGAAATCTTATATTCGCCGTACACTAGAATCCTTCGTAACGGTCTATCAAGTGTACAAGTCGCAAAATTCAAATTTCGACAGTCATATCAACCACTCTGTGGGTATACGACTATGCAACCGACATCAAGTTTATGCATGATATCTACTAATCGGTAGATATGTCGGCAACATGAGTGGTTATACTGCGATTAGTATTGATTACGCCTCAGTGACTACACTTTTCATTGAGGGGAAACTTTATGGGACGTTACTCTTACTAACTCGAGCATGCGACTCAATTATAAACGAGCACGCACCTCTCGTCTTTTCTGCCCGTTTCCATGCTTGCCTTCAGAATGTCTCTCGGCTCTGCCCTCATACAGACTCGTCAAGGTCGGTGTCCGCCTCGCTCTATAGTCTCCATCAATTATTAGTGACGCGCGTTCCCTCAGCCAGCCAGACAGACCGAGCTTATACCCAGCGCCGCGCCGTGCGCGCGCCATTCCTAACACATATACACAGCTCTCTGGCGGCAGCGGGGAGTTAGAGGCTTGTACAACGATCTGCCGCCAATACGCATCTCGTAGGTGTGCAAATGGCGACCGGTCGCGCTACTGGCGACACACGAACACCAAACGGCGAGCTCAATTAATACACGAAATTCACCTTAATAGCGTCGCCGAATAACATTTACCGTTATACCGTCATCCGCGAGTGATAATGCACCAACGCTAAAAAAATCGATTAAGTCACTTGCCCGCCGACCTGCACGTGCAGATGCGCCGCGGTGTCGCTTCCGTCGAGACCATTAGGATCTTATTTAATGATGGTCCGTTTCACTAGCACGACCCTGTCATCGTACAAGCGGATTAATGTCCGGCCGACCGCACGCTGATGATCAAAGGTACGCTAGTCGACTTAAAACATTCGGCCCACGTGACGTTCGTCGCTCCCGAAAGAGCTTTGTCATCGTCGAGCATACTGAGCGAAGCGAGTGTGGTCCCACGCCGGAGTACGGTCACCAGCTGTTGGCTTGGGTTCGCCTTCAGTTGTATTTCTCACGTTGCGTCCGCCCGTCGCCGGTCACCATGTCCCACTCGCCCGCTGCGCATGACGGTCTCCATTGATTTTATGTCTCAATTGATAAACACAACACTTTGCTTTCATACCGTGTGTTACCATTAGATACAGCAGCCACACTGGCTTCGGCGGCGGGAATAGCGAGCCAGAGTCAAAGGACTGACGGACTGAGCAAGTCCTGAACACACCGGAACAAATACTTCTCCATCAGCGGAAATGCGGGCAAAGCATAAACTTATGCGAGTGGCGTCGATGAGGGTACACTCTATACATGCGCTTTCTAAGTATACAGTGCACGAATCGGGCGCTTAGAGCCTGACGCCTCGCTCTACGAGAGAATCCGATCCGTCGCTCCCGACGCTCCGTCCGGTCGGACAGTCCGAGACAGACTGCGGTGTACCGGGAGCGCCATACGTGACGCTGACCTCGTAGGCGCAGTCGACTGCGACATTTGTCGTCATGTTACACAGCTCAGCCGCCACCACTTAGAGGATCCTCTAACTCACCCGACAGCTCAACTCCGACAGCTACTCCAATCTATACTAACAACTCATTCCGAAACTAACTCTCCTCAGGCCAAACACCAACGAACAGAGCACGTCACATCGCCACCACCCACTTCCACATATGGGACGCATGCACCACACACAAACGCATGCCCAGACGACACTGTCAACCAACTCGGCAAGATCAACCACGGACCGACAACACCTCCACGCTTTAGCGCAGGGTGGCGCTGCCGGGCGGCGCCACGAACGCGCCTGCTCATGGCCGGGTCGCCAGCTTGCCGGCACGAGCAGGGCCATCCCGCGCATTAATGCACCCGGCGGCCGACAATCTGGCACACCGGTCTACCGCGTCGAGCCCGAACGCGAATCTAGCGACTTTTGCCCTTCGAGTAGACCGTCCGCCGCCTCTCGTCCTGCGTGCTCGTACATGGTGATAGATCACGTGGTATCATGCGCTATTGCTCTTTCCATTCTCAACAGGGTGAGAGCGAGTGAGGAGGAACTCACACGACCACCGATGCGATATGTTTGTTCTGTGAATAACAATATCAACATTCTGTCTGAGCACAATTCTGGCAGGTCGCTAGACATGGTGATATTCCGCAGCGACACGTCTAGTGCTCTGCAGGCGCATGAATCCCGTGGGCAACAGTGATGGAGCTGCGAGCCAAAATGCGATCAGAGCTATGTCCGTTCATTCTATCTCTGTTGAGTGATGAGACTATTAGCTCATATCTTTGCCAGCACTGGTCCGTAATAACAATACTGCGGTGGTAGCACATGTCCGTACATCGCTCAACATTCCAACGACTCGACCGCACGCCGGTTTTGGAAAATTTATTTTGTGGCGAGTCATTGTTCTATCTATATGCTGAGTGAAGAAAACCCCCATTAAAAAGGATGACTCAACCGCCAGGATTCAACGTGTTTCGCAGACTGATGCTAGTCTAATTTGTAAAATATCATTTGCGCTAGCCATCTGTGATAATCAAACATATCTCGGTTTGCTTTCTTTTCATATTTATAAACACTTCTCTCTTAAACGCAATCCACCTGTGTGATCTTAACGGCTGGTCGTTGTGTTTTTTGGTGTATAGTATACTTATACTCAATCAGACACTTTATCATCATATGATTCATTCATATTATTTATCAGTAATTAAGAAGCCATTTACAAAGAAAAACACCATTTTTGTCACGTACACTCATACTATTGGTCTGATTAGCAAAAATATCGAGGGACTTCAAACAGATTTTTTGACATTTTCCTCAGTTGGCCCACTCGTTGTCTGATAATGCTGCGGTCCCACCGAACAGTTGGCAACAAATTCTATTATAGCAACGGTAGTTATCTATACGTCTGCTGCATTGTGATGGCATTGCGCGCTGCGCATCACTACCGTGACAAAGAAAAAACTTCCGCGGGCGACGCGGGTCACCGTTGCAAAAGCAACGGTACGTTCGATCTATTCGCCCGTAATGGCGCTGTCGTGTTGTTGGCTAGCGAGCTGCTGTCGTTCGTTGACTTGTTAGCTCGTGAGGAGAATAATGAGAGATTGCGGTCCGACCGTCACCGTCTGCAGGAAGGAACCATCTTTTAATTTAATATCTGCTTCGCATGGCTGTATTACAATGGCCTCGGCAGCCTCATGGACGGCCTGGCTACACTTAGCAACTCCACCCTATCATCCACCAACTTAGTTTTCTATATTCCACTTACTTTACTCGCCCTGAACCTACCGAGGAGCTTCAATATCCCTCTTAACACACCGGAGAAGAAGCCGGAGTTGGCTGTCGGCTGCTGTTGTGGTCGCCTGCCTGCCTGCCTGCCTGTCCCCATCGCAGCAGTCGGTCGCTGTCGTGCTCCGTCATATATCGCATTCCCCGCAGCAAAACCAGTAACCCGCCCGCCCGTCCGCCCGTTCCTAACACATATACACACAGCTCTCTACGCAGCTCGTGTGTGCAAATGGGATCGCGCGCACGCACACACACGCACTCAATATAAATACCTTTAGCGTCGAAACATTTACGGTGACAAATGACATCGCGCTGCCGTCGCCGTGTCGTTCGCGACAGAGAATTAATGATGTCGTCGTCATCGTCGGCTAACCGGCCGCCGCACGGTGACGGCAGCGACGGCCACGTGACGACGCGCTCCCGAAAGTTGTCGCGCGAGACGACGACAGTTGGCACGCGGAGACGGACAGTGTGTTTGTCGCTTCTTACAGGTGTCCGCCCGTCCGCCGGACCACCCGCCCGCCATGACGGCCTCCTGATAACGTGTTACCGTATAACAGCAACGGCTGGGGATAGAGCGATAAGGACTGACGACGCAGCCGACAAAATCTTATCAGCGAGCGATAATGGTGCGATGAGCTCATACTTGCTGAGCGGCACATCGGAGTGCCGAGCCGACGAATGCTCCGTCGCTCCCGACGCTCCCGCCGGTCAGTACGGACAGCTGCCGTACGGGGGCTACTACGGTGCCGAGAGCGGCGACTTTGCGTACACACAGCGCGAGAGACTGTACCCGGTCGACAGCTACTACTACAACTACCAGAACTACTACGGCAACCGCGCCGCCATGCACCCGAGCATGTACAACCAGCTCGGAGAGTACGCGGAACCGTCGGCAGGGGCGCTGCCGGCGCCCGACGCCGTCATGGCCGGCGCCGTCGCGCACGGCTCGCCGATGACCGGCGCGAATCCGTCGTCGCCGACGATAGCGTCTGCCGTCGCCGCGCCGCCGCCTCGCTCGATGAGAATTCACGGAGAGCAGGAGGAGGAGGAGGACCCCATCACCGCCAAGCATCATCAACATCAGCAGCAGCAGCAGCATCCGCAGCAGCAGCAGCAGCAGCAGGAGAACGGAGGAGGCGGCGGAGGTCAGCAGCCGGTCATCTACTCGTGGATGACGAAGCTGCACACGGCCGTAAACAATGGTGAGCACTTGTCCGTCGTCAACATCCACCGCCGCCGCACGCGTTGGAAATTTTGGATTGTTTTTATTTGGAAGAACCCCCATTAAAAGAGATCACGCAATCAATGTTGAACTGAGAGTTTCTATTTGTAACTGCACCAGTGAATGAACATACGTTTGCTTTTTCTTACACCTTCTCCCTTAAACGCATCCACCTTCTAACGGTGTGTGTGTGTGTGTGTGTGTGTGTGTGTGTGTGTGTGTGTGTGTGTGTGTGTGTGTGTATGTGTGTGTTCGTGTGTGTGTGCGTGCGTGCGTGTGTGTGGTGCGCGCGTGTGTGTGCCTTCATGTGAGTGTGCGTATACTATATGTATGTGTTTATGTAGATAGCCTGCATGGGAAGCGTGTGTATGCAGTGCGCGCCAGTGTGTCGAAATCTGTCTGTGCATGTCTTCGTAGCTAAAAGTGCATTAATATGATTACTTTGATCGCATGTAACTGTCTATAAGTTTAAGACAAATATTAAAATAAATAAGCAATATAGGAACGCGTGTCTTAGGTATAAAAAGTGCATAATATAATGGTATGGTAAAGATATATAACTTTTTAACATAACCCTAATATCTGAAGTGTATTTGTGTTTAATATCACCAAGGTCAAAGGAGAACATGGAAACTTTGCAGCTTGCTTGACTACAGAATGTACCCGTTTTATATTTTTATTTCTTATCAATTATTATTAAATGCTAATCTAACGGTGACTGTACGGTGCATGTACAGGAGCATGCATCCAGGGTTTTTTCCTCACGACAGAAACCCTATGCGATTTTCAGTCCAAGTGTTTGAAACTCAGGTCATTTAAGACTAGCTTTTGGAGGTGTAATAGACTGAAAACCCAGTGATTCTCACTGTTCACCATATTTTCCACCATTGTACTCTATTGACCCGGGTTTAGACCCTTCTTCGGTATGTAGTCTCAAATAATCCTTGTTTTAAAAATCCGGGCTTGAATTTCTCGTACGGGTACGCGCAAATACAATTATCTTTAGTTAAGCAAGTTTTTTGTGTAGCAAGTGCAGCGGGAATACTCATCATAAACAATAATATATTGCCGCTTATAAGTCACCCTGCATGACGTAAGTCACCCTGCATGACGTACAAGTTGAGCTCAAACTTACGGGTTAGGTCTATTCTCGGCCGTGAAAGTTAACCCCCTTTACCACAGTGGTAAACAAGTAGAACGGCCCACCTAACTCTGGTTCTGCACTACTTACCGTAATTCATGTTTGATGAATTTATTTAACACCGAGGTTATATTAAATACAAAATTCAGTGTAATTAAATGAACAGTAGGCCTATAGCAGTTTTCCTACCCCATTACTGAGCGACTAAGAGATAGCAGTACGGAAATACATAAATTCCGACTAGTGCGCGTGTGACAAGGAGCTCGGCTGTGTCGGCTTGAAAGGTCATTTATAATGCTTCGTTTGTGCAGCGTGGTGACCTACCTGTGAGCTACTACTCGTCTCCATACATATAATGAAGGCTCGTGTCTACTATGCGCAGGCGCTAAAATCTTCCTACACACAAGTCTATACCTAGTCTGGTCTTTTCCTGCACACGAGACTAGCGCGAGTTGGTACTGTTATCTATACTGAGTCGTGGCCATGCAGCAGGTACAAGTATGTGGTGTGGGTTTACTTAGAGATTAGTAATAAAGGACAACAGCAAGAGTCTAATCTTACCTCGTATTAGATTGCAGTAGAATTACCCGTATAAATATTATTAAATACACATATTATTAATAATAATATATATACATTATATATATATATATGTATATATATAGTATTATTCTGACGAATATTAAATAACTAATATATTACAAATTAATAATTTAATGGGGGGCGGGGTAATACGGTTTGTTGGTTTTTGATAGGCTTTCGTGAGTATAAGTTACAATTGTATAAACAGATATCTGTTTCGGCTAGCTGGCTGACTCGCAACGCTATACAATAAAAATACAAATAAATAAATAAAAGATATAGTAAAATAATTCCCATACTAAAAACAAAATATAATAACCGAAAATGAGTTAAAAAAAGTTTTAAACAATAAGACGTTAGAATAGCCGTTTAAATACATATAAATTAAATGCTGGTTAAATTCTCATTATACGACTTTTTGTGATTAACAATGTTGACGATGGTTTTCAAACCGCATTATTTTCACGGCAACCGTCTCACCTATGACGCGAGCGGCAAACCGCGATTGTTACCCATACTTCACCCAGTTAGTTTAATGACCCTGAGTTTAGCACTGCATGAGTTTAATGCCCCCACTGGATTTAAAGCTCTATTTTTGGGGTTCTCTTATTATGTTTGTTTTATTGTATATCATTTGTATGCTAACAGGAGCGAGATAATACGGGTGATTATTTGAATTTGAATTTTATATTATTCTCTTATTATTTATCACTTATTATCACTGATTATATTTCTATTGTTCGACATTGAGAAACGCTCGAAACAGCACGTGCACCTGTTACAGCCTACAGACAAAATAGGGGAATTTAAATAGAAATCACGCCAGAACTTATAGTTATTATGAAGCGCGTATTAAGCATACTTAATACGCTCTTGTTATTATCCGTGAAGAAATATACGACCTTTTATACTACGGCCTTAATTACGACCGCCTACCTACTATCTAACCTCATTTTAAGAAAAATGCTCATCGACAATGGTAGAGTTGCACTTGCGCTATCATAGTTTTCGATAGAAAGTGTACATCCAAATCGATCTTTGTTGAATACACCGAGTGAAAAGTGCTATTAAAATTTCTAAGCTGTTGTACATATTTCGTACGTAATATGCGAGGGAACCCCGTCGTTTCTGTACAGCCAAGTAATAAATACGCGTTAAAATTACTTACTGTTATAACAGTACACCTAATGATTACTGAAATTACTTACTGTTATAACAGTACACCTAATGATTACTGAAATTACTTACTGTTATAACAGTACACCTAATGATTACTGAAATTACTTACTGTTATAACAGTACACCTAATGATTACTGAAATTATTTAAGCGTAAAATATTACAATCTTATCAACGAAACCTCTACGCGAACACACGATCCCAACCTATCGAAATACATAACCATCGAAATCGTTCAACGAATGTTGTGAGTTTAAGGCGCCTGCTGTACTTTGAGCGACTGCATGCGAACAGATATACGCGTGTGTTTATAGTGTCGTCGTATCACGGCGTATTGCCTGGTCACGTGCGCCATCAGCGCCGTCTCCACCGCGCACGTACAGCGAGCGAGAAATTCCTTCTTCTCCAAGCTAGCACCGACCGAAATTTGATCGAAGAGGCATAAAAATGACGCGGCGGTAAACTAACACGAGCGGGCCTTTGATGAACACGTCAGGGCGAGGGGTGCGCGGCCGTACAGCTATGACACTGATTACGGCACGGCAAGGTGTTTGTCGTGGGCCGTACCGCTATATATCCATCGAAACATGGGCGGGCGGCAAACAGTTTGAGCTACGGTATATATTTGTGTGTGTGTTCCTTGACGTCTCTGATTCTCATGCATTTCTTGCACGTTGTAGCATTTGCTAATTTTTTCTTCCTATTATTGTGCAGTGTTGTATTCTTTATATTTGCGTTCTGTAGATCTATTTATTCTGACCGCTTACTTTTTAAATATATATATATATATATATATATATACTGTGAAGTCATTCAGTAGTGTGTTTTATACACACGCCTACGCACGCATGCATACGCGCGCGAATATACTGATATTTCCGCTGGCGTTTCCTTTCCATCAAATATTGGTTTATCAATATATCCGAAGATATTTCAGAACAAAATCAAAGGTCGGGTTGATATTTTCCAACTAGTATTATTCATCAATCAAATGGTTATCTTATCGGTATTCTATTAATAGGCATAAAGGGTAAACGACCGAGAGTCTGTTCCAGATAAAATTCTCTTTTATTAATTCCGTGCATATGTTTTAGCTAGTGCACAGTTACGGTTATTAAAGCTGATAGGGTCTATGTCTCCCTGGGTACTGCCGGACACTGCGGCTGCTGTTGTTAATAACAACAATCAATAATATCAACAATCAACAAACAATAATGTCAGCAACAACGGCAACATTAGTAGCAGCAACAACAGCAGCCGCAGTGTCCGGCAGTACCCAGGGAGACATAGACCTTATGAGCGTTATTATACTATATCTTTGAATTTATGATATTATAATACGTCAACAGTACACGGGTACATAGATCACGACAACTCTGATCGTTTTGTCACCTGCTGTAACCGAATAAATCAAACAGCATGTTACTCGGATGGCTAATAAAACATTTCCTGGCCAACATTCGTCATGTAGTCGCTTGTCTGGGGGAGCCCGCGTTTTTCAGAACGCCACCGCGTTGTCGCGGAAACCTCGAAAAGCCGCGTTTTTTCAAGGTTTTTAAAACCCGTGTTTTTGAAGACGCGGCTGTAAAAAGTGAGCGATGAGTTTGGCAATCAGTTCTTTGCGATGGCGCGGTCACATAAAGTTCCATCGATCTACGTCATCCCACCGATACATTTTATGTGTACGTACGTGCGTGTATGTGTGTTTATGTGCGCGCGTTCGTGTATAAATAATTAAATAAATAAAAAAATATATATTCATGCTATAGCGCGCACATAAACACATACACATACACAGGGGCGTAGATAGCGGGGGGGATGGGGGGGATGCATCCCCCCCCACTTATTGACGTGGGGGGGATGGCGTGTACAATCATCCCCCCCTACTTTCAGGAGGAAAATGGGGAATTCTGGGGGAGGACCCGCATACCCCCGCATGTT
>NW_014577229.1:496331-497886 GCF_000485595.1 Priapulus caudatus
GTGGGTGTTTGCGTGTGTGCGTGCGTGCGTCAGCGTGTGTTTGTGTATGTGTGTGGGTGTGGGTGTTTGCGTGTGTGCGTGCGTGCGTCAGCGTGTGTTTGTGTATGTGTGAGGGTGTTTGCGTGCGGGCGTGTGCGCGTGTTCGCGTGTTCGCGTGCATGCGTCTGTGTGGGTGTGTGCGAGCGTGCGTGCGTTTGCTTGCGTATGTGCTTGCGTGTATGCGTGCGTACGTCAGCGTGTGTTTGTGTGATACCGAACATTTCTCCCACATCCAACCTTTCTCACACATTGCCTCTCTTTCTCTCTCTCTCTCTTNCTCTCTTCTTCTCTTCTTCTTCTTCTCTCTCTCTCTCTCTCTCTCTCTCTCTCTCTCTCTCTATCTCTGTCTCACACACACACACACATCTCATATATCACATACATATCAATCTCCCTCTCTCTCGTACACAGGTGACGACGGCCCTCACAAGCGCATCCGCACTGCCTACACGCGCCAGCAGCTTCTCGAACTCGAGAAAGAATTCCACTTCAATCGCTACCTGACGCGGAAGCGACGCATCGAGATCGCGAAGACGCTGACGCTCTCCGAGAGACAGGTCAAGATCTGGTTCCAAAATCGCCGCATGAAATGGAAGAAGGACAACAATCTGCCGAACACGAAGGGAAAGAGCACGCCGCAGAAGCGTCGGTCGGCGAGTCCCGCAAACCAGACGCAAAACTCGGACGATTCGATGCAAAATGCGATGAAGTACTCGCCGTGCGGTGTCGCTGGGACGCCAGGCGCGCTCCCGGCATTTCTCACCTGACGCGTTCAGCGACATCTATCGGCGAGGAAGGAAACCAGGAAGAGTGACAGTGCGTGAGGTGTGATCGTAGACGGCTTACTCTTCCGTTTTTTGACCGGATGACGTCATGAGGAAGACTCGCCCGCGATCTCCGCCGTGCAAGTACCACTCGCTCCGACAGAACCGCGTCGATTCCGCGCCCGCCTTGCTCTGCGATAAACAAACATTTGCGAATGATATATCACCATTCGACTCGACCGGCGCGCGCGCGGCCGGACAGATATATGGGTAACCGGGCCTTTGTTTTTTTCTCATTTTTTGTACTTTACGACCCGCGTCTTCGCTACACAGGGGTCATGTCCGCCGGTATGCGACGTACCCTCGCCGCCGCCGCTAGCTGACCTTATATATATATATATATATATATAAGGTTATGCTGCTCTGTAGAAGACGCTGGCATTTATGCACTATATAATATATAGTGCATATTACAGTGTCTTCTACAGGGCGGCATGACCTACAGTAGACCATAGTTATTCACTACTTGCGCTCGTGGCAATCTCTTAACGATGCGAGTCCGACTACAGTCATTAACTAATTGCATTTCCCCTTCACGTACAAGTTTTGCGAAGAGCTCCGAGGTCGCTTTACATATACTATATGAGTACATAATTGTTACAACCCGCGAGGTAAGCGAGCCATCTATAGATAATATATATATATATATATATATAGATAATATATATATATATATATATATATATATATAT
>NW_014577229.1:498886-500065 GCF_000485595.1 Priapulus caudatus
TACCCATCTATCTATCTATCTATCTATCTATCTATCTATCTATCTATCTATCAATCTATCTATCTAACTATCTATCCATCCATCCATCCATCTAGCTATCTTTCTTTCTTTTTTTCTTTTCATCTATCTGTCTATATATCCACAGCGTTCACGCTTTGTTACTCTCTCTCTCTCTCACACACCCTCCCTTTCTCTCTCTCTCCCCTTTTTCTCTGTCGCTCTCCGCCCATCTATTCGCGTTCAGCAATGGTGGTGATTGACCCTAAGTGCCTCAAGTCAATTTTCCATTGCCCGCAACGATCCTTTGAACAGCGAGCAACGTCAGACAAACAATGGCTCCCTGATGGATGAATAGATTGAATGAAAAATGGTCGGTCGTGAAGATTGCATTTGCTGGTATTTATTACACATAGACCACACATAAGTGGAGTGCTCAATATATCAGGCTGCACGGACAGGTGCATTATTCACTCCATGATGGCTGCTGTCAACGCCCCCTGTAAACTTCGGATTATACACACGAGCGTGCGCACGCACGCACACACACGCACGCACGCGCACCCCCGCACGCACACACACACGCACGCACACACACACGAGCGCGCGCACGCACGCACACACACGCACNTATATATATATATATATATATATATATATATGTGGGGGATTTATTGTAGCGATATTTATATATACATATACATCCCATAGCTAACATGAAAAGATTCAATAAATTATTTATAAAATTAATTCAGTTATAATAGATTTTATTGTCTGCGCTGGCAGGCTGGCTCCACGACTGTCGGTGATATTTATTTGTACGGCTAGTTTTAGGTTTATATATATATTATATCTATAGATAATATTACAATATTGTTAACAAAGCGCGCTCTTCCCCCCCCTCCTCTCTCTCTTTCTCACGCGCGCTCTCTCTCGCCCTCTCTATCTAATTATCTATCCCCCTTTCTCTCTCTTTCTCTGTCTCTCTCGCTTTCTTTATATTTTCATCTATCTATATCAGGAGAAATAAGGTGGTAGATAACTAATAGGATAAATAATAGGTGGCATAATAACAGGAATAAATAATTGCCCTCCTATTATTTACTCTTGTTCTACATTTCACACGCTTTGTCTCTCCCCCCCCCCTTCTCTCTCTCTCTCTCTCTCTCTCTCTCTCTCTCT
>NW_014577230.1:0-397 GCF_000485595.1 Priapulus caudatus
ATAAATTTGTTATAAAAACCCAGAAATGGGCAAAGAGGGTCCGCTGGGCGTCCGGGGGACCGGATCTGATAACTTTTTGCATTCTAGACATCAAAATTACTGCTCGGATGCTCCCAGAATGCACCAATTTAAAACAAAATTCTTGGGGGAGGTCCCCCATACCCCCCCCGAAGTGGCCTTCGGCAGCTTTTTAAAACACCATAATAATTTAGCAGGAAAAAGTGCCCTTTATTTCTTCCTGGACACCCAGATTCAAAAATCTTGGATCTGCACCTGAATTATTTGCATAAAAATCGTTGATTTGCGATTCGCAACTCTTGTCAGCATGCCATCCTCCTTTTTAGCTCATCTGACGAAGTGCATGAATGTCCGTCCGTCCGTCCGTCCGTCCGTCCGT
>NW_014577230.1:1662-4014 GCF_000485595.1 Priapulus caudatus
AATTTTATGTTCATTTTATTATAATACTAAAAGCAATAGTAAAATATATATACCCTGCAAAACACCTTGACGGCTCTGTCTGTGTAGAATCCTCCAAAAATAACACGAGCGTCATGTTTCTACCGCCACAAATACAAACAACAACAAATGAGACTGTACTGTGGCATGTGGTATACAATCCCACACACATTCGTAAGGGCTATACATATATCTGTGTAGATAGTGGTATCTGTGGTATACAATCACAACAACATTCGTAAGGGCTATACATATATCTGTGTAGATAGTGGTATCTGTGGTATACAATCACAACAACATTCGTAAGGGCTATACATATACCTGTGTAGATAGTGGTATCTGTGGTATACAATCACAACAACATTCGTAAGGGCTATACATATATCTGTGTAGATAGTGGTATCTGTGGTATACAATCACAACAACATTGGTAAGGGTTATACATATATCTGTGCAGATAGTGATGTCTGTGGTATACAATCACAACAACATTGGTAAGGGCTATACATATATCTGTGTAGATAGTGATGTCTGTGGTATACAATCACAACAACATTGGTAAGGGACATTCCATAATTACAACTATACATATATCTGTGTAGACAGACATGGGTGAAGCGATAAACCATAGGTATATGTTGCGTATAATATAATCAAGAGTAGATAATAGAAGATAAATATATCCTATTATCTACTCTTGATATAATGTAGACTAAAACCGAATGTATGATCAATCGGATATATATTATCACTGACACATGGCACTGAGAGATTCAGTGACGGAAAGTGTGCTGGATGGATGGATTGATGGACGAAGAGATGGAGTGACTGACGGAACGACGGACGAACAGAGGGAGTTACAGGCGTGCACATGGAGTGACGGAAATGCCGACGAACAAAAAGGTGAATGAAATATCAAGCACATGATCAAGTAGTCAATCGGTCCGATAATCGATATATTGATATCGACATTGACTAGTGAATCATGGGAACAGTAGATCAATGATTTCTGACTTGCGATAAGATTGTCAACCGCCTCATCTGGATCTTTGGTAAGATGGAATGTTTCAGTCGATAAGAGCTCAAAAGATTCTTTCTTGAGCAGTGGTATGAGCGCCTCCGTCACCTAGGAGTGGTATTATTCTAACTATGTTTAAAGATTGATTGTAATTCTATAAAGTCGGTTAGCTCGCAAGCGTCTTTATTAAATACACTAATAAGTTACTTTATGGCATATCTATTCTATATAAACACGAAACACGGATACATAAAATGTCAACCGTGTTTGCGCGTTCGGATTTCTGGGGGGGATTATTTTATTATTATATTCGGATAATTTTTGAAAGCTCGACTTTTTTCTTGTGCTATCGTGCCAGTGGAGTTTATTTTTTAAATAAAACAAAGCACGCATACTAAATTACCTTATTCAAAAAGTGTTTACATTGGCAAAGCATGACCAGGCAAACTCGCTCATCAATATTCATAACTTTTGAATAAGTTACCCAGTAATTCGTTGGCGTGTTATCTCTAAAATTGAATGTAATGACATTTTTATGTAAAACAATTTATGTCATTTTTGTCGATATGTGTTAAATGCTTCATGAGTTTCGTGACTGTGCGTTGAGGTAGATAATGTTAGTCATACAATGTTTTTGTAATTTTTCTAACACAAGTGGCGATATTATAACGAAATACCGCAAGGTAGAAAGCGTAAACAATGAAAATAACGTAGTTGTTGAAAATGAAAAGAACGTAAATAAAATGATATGAATTCGATTCCGTACGAATATTACCGAATATGAAGAGAGTATAGAGCTCAGAATGTACCACCAGAGCGAGCCACCATAGCGGGTAAAAATTCACTTGGGCGGATTAATAATTTATTAAATAATAAACATATTATATAATTTATCTCAAACTTACCTAATGTGTCGATGGTTTAAAAACATTCATAGTTTCGTGGCAAAGGAATATGCTTCTTCATTAATTTCATTTTTCTGGTAATATATTACTTTTAATTGCAAAAAATTAGATCGCTATTAGTTATATTTTTCCTGTCAAAAATGGCGTTGATTATTTTACTGATCTATTTAATCCCATATAATCATTAAAAATATGATTTAAATTATTTATACAATTCAATACAATAAGTTCTTTACAACAACAAAAATTCTATGCCAAGTGCTAGAGAGGGGGCAAACGAGGCAGAAGGGGAAAGAAAAATATAGATAGGAAGAAAGGGATAGTAAACTAGAGAAATAAGAGTGAGAAAGAGAGAGTGAGAAGAAGAAGAGAGAGAAAGAGAGCGAGAGAGAGAGAGAGAGAGAGAGAGAG
>NW_014577230.1:4808-15324 GCF_000485595.1 Priapulus caudatus
CACTATACAAGTATAGAAGCACGCACACTATACAAGTATAGAAGCACGCACACTATACAAGTATAGAAGCACGCACACTAGACAAGTATAGAAGCACGTACACTATACAAGTAGCACACTATACACTATACAAGTATAGAAGCACGTACACTATACAAGTATAGAAGCACGTACACTATACAAGAATAGAAGCACGTACACAATAGAAGTAGCACACTATACACTATACAAGTATAGAAGCACGTACAAAATACAAGTATAGAAGCACGCACACTATAAAAGTAGCACACTATACACTATACAAGTATAGAAGCACGTACACTATACAAGTAACACACTATACACTATACAAGTATAGAAGCACGTACACTATACAAGTAGCACACTATACACTATACAAGTATAGAAGCACGTACACTATACAAGTATAGAAGCACGTACACTATACAAGTATAGAAGCACGTACACTATACAAGTAGCACACTATACACTATACAAGTATAGAAGCACGTACACTATACAAGTATCACACTATACACTATACAAGTATAGAAGCACGTACACTATACAAGTAGCACACTATACACTATACAAGTATAGAAGCACGTACACTATACAAGTAGCACACTATACACTATACAAGTATAGAAGCACGTACACTATACAAGTATAGAAGCACACATAACAACGGCGTTTATAATTTAAATAAACTATTTGTAAATTGAATTAACCACAGTATACATCACGCCATGTTTATCGTAACGCAATCAGAGCAATTATATAAAACGACGAATGCATATAACAATTTAAAAAAATAGGTAAATGTTTAATAGTCCAGTGTTCCTATCTTAAATAGTATAAGAAATCCATGTTATTTATTGCGTAATATTACGCGAGGAAACCCATCGCTGTGTCTTCTCCTCTTCGCGCCTTCCCCAGTTCTATAGAAACTCGCCAGGAGTGTATATCTATATAATCTATATATAANTGTGTGTGTGTGTTGTAGTGTGTAGTGTGTGTGTGTGTGTGTGTGTGTGTGTGTGTGTGTGTGTGTGTGTGTAGTGTGTGTGTGTGTGTGTGTGTGTGTGTGTGTGTGTGTGTGTGTGTGTGTGTGTGTGTGTGTGTGTGTGTGCCTGTGTGGGCGTGCATGCGTCCGTGCGTATACTTGCTTGTCCCCACATGTTACTTGCCATTCCAGGGAAGGAGAGGGACAGCCATACCTGCAGTAATGTGACACATCAGCTGCTACCAGGTAAGATGGTTGAGAAGGAGAGGGACAGCCATACCTGCAGTAATGTGACACATCAGCTGCTACCAGGTAAGATGGTTGAGAAGGAGAGGGACAGCCATACCTGCAATAGGTTCCAGTAGTGTGACACACCAGCTGTTGCCTCGTACATCCGGAACATCCTGCGCCGACAAGTAGGATCTTAGTGGGACTGGTGTAGACCACCGTCTGCATGGAATTGATCGCTCGTCCAGGATCACACTATACAAGTATAGAAGCACGTACACCATACAATTAGCGCACTATACACTATACAAGTGTAGAAGCACGCACACTATACAAGTATAGAAGCACGTACACTATACAATTAGCGCACTATACACTATACAAGTATAGAAGCACGCACACTATACAAGTATAGAAGCACGTACACTATACAATTAGCGCACTATACACTATACAAGTATAGAAGCACGCACACTATACAAGTAGCACACTATACACTATACAAGTATAGAAGCACGCACACTATACAAGCTATAGAAAAGCACGTACACTATACAAGTAGCCACCACTAATTACACTATACAAGTAATAGAAGCCGTTACACTATACAAGTATAGAAGCACCGTACATTACAAGTATAGAAGCACGTACACTATAAAGTATAGAAGCACGCAATTATCAGCACGTTGAAAGATGTCGCTGAAGAATATTTTATTGTTAGGGCGACTTTGTAATAATACTGTGCTTGAAGTTATCCATAAACAATTATTACACATACTCGTATACATAATTGATCGTTAAAGTGTTAAATGTTACGGACGATTCAAAGATGGCGTTTATAATTTAAATGAACTATTTGTAAATTGATTGACCACAGTATTACATCACGCCATGCCGTTATCGGCTAACGCAATCAGAGGCAATTATTATAAAAACTGAAAAATGCATATAACAATTTTAAAAAATAGGTAAGATGTTTAACTAGTCAGTGTTCCCATCTCAATTAGTATAGAAATCCAATGTTATATTATTGCGTAATATTACGGTGAGGAACCATCGCTGTGTCTTCTCCTCTTCGCGCCTTCCCCAGTTCTATAGAAACTCGCCAGGAGTGTATATCTATATAATCTATATATAAATCTATGTATATATAATACTCTCTCTCTCTCTCTCTCTCTCTATATATATATATATATATATATATATATTATACACTTTTGACCTTATCACATCCACCGCCTATGCTCACATTCTTACCTTAGTGTCCGCCCAGTGTAGAACGAGCCGGTATCCGGGCAGGATGTCCGCTCTGTTGTTAATCATCTCTAACGCGTACTCGAACGTGGGAACGATGCTCTGACCGCCCATCCACGCTCCCGACATCGGGTAGAAGCCACCGATGTACAAGTCAGTGACGTTAGCAGGTGGCGGTATGTTCTCGTAGAACTTGTTAACAACGGTAGCGAATGTCGTCGACGTGAGGCAAGCACACGCGGCGACCCAGAGCGTTAGCCGTAGCGCGAACATGTCAAACGATGGGATGGACACGTTTACTCTGATTCATAGGATGACAACATGCACCGTGATTCGGAGATGACACACCTGTATGTATGATTCCGCGGACTGACACATCTATTGCGAGCTGAGATGGATGTGAAAGAGAATTATTTGTCTCTGATCGAAGTAGGAAACCGTGGTGCGCTGTCCGCTTAAGTGTAAAGCAATCGAAATAGATGAGAGTTTATAACGAAGCGCGAAGTAATGCTTGTATTCTCATAGTTGTGTTCTCTCCGCATTGACGTGCATTGCTGTACGCATGCGCAAACCGGGGGCTGCAGCGGGTTGCACGTGTTGATGAAGAGAGAGTTCTAGTCTCACTAGCGTTCATCGCTTGATGAATTTTATTAATTCATCGAAACGTTTTATTCAAATGTGAACGAAACTGACGTAGTTCGTCGATTTCACGTATACGCGTTAGAAAACCTCCTCGCTCTCTTTTACAGAAATAACAGCATCCGTTATTTATAGCCGAGAAAAATCGGTGAGCGTGCACACGCACGCATGCCCAAATGATACTAATTTACCGCTTTTAATCCAATCAAGCGTAGATAATAAAGTCTACTCTTAATCCAATCTATGGCCGTGACTAACGGGACGTGTGAATAGCTACTAATTATGCGCGCATTGAATACACAGCGTAATTGTTACACGCCGTATGGCGTACGGTTTGTCAATTTAGTCAAACCATATGTCGGTTTACAAACACACACCATATTTCCGCCAACCATACACATTGTAACGCCACCAACATGTTATTTATAAAAACCTTATCTTCGTTTACAGAAACACGTGTACATTTTTCCTACCAACAGGTGCCTGCGCCACCGAACCACAATCCCCCCCCCCACTAGACTCACTAGTTTGCTAGAACGAAAGAAGTAGTTTGCGCTAGACTGTCACTAGTTTGCTAGAACGAAAGAAGTAGTTTTCGCAGAAACATAGTTTTCCGTACAGTGTGCAACCTTTGACCTGCGTACGTGGCGCGATAACGTAGCCTCGTGTAATTCTCTGATTCGAATGCAGTTACAGCTGTACTATGATAATATTTTTTGGTGCTAAATAGGTTTAGGTGTAAGGTTGATATGGCACAGAAAAGATTTAACGAACATCGTTTTCTTCAATATACTTTTAATATAATATCAGGAGTAGATAATAGAAGATCTTCTATTATCTACTCCTGATTATACATAACCTGTATGATACAGGCGGTATGTTTCGCTTCACTACGCTATGTACCGTAGACTATGTACACTATGTACGGTGAAGTGTAGTGAAGCGGAACCGGAACCGCCTGTATCATACAGGTTAGATTATACATAGATTTCACATGACGTCACAACTAAATGGTCACGTGGTACGGCGGCCATGTTTGGGTGCTGTATACATCAACACACGTTAGACGCACTTTGCATTCTCGGATTCAAGGCGATTTTTCAGTCATGGTAAAAACGTGTTCTCTAGTTCACTGCAATAATCGATCAGACACGGGGTCCAAGCGTGGGTGGTATAGCATACGGCGATCATCACGCACCAGGGAGAAATAGCTGGCCATTCTATCCAGAAAGAACCAAGATGGGACACATTGGATGCCTACGAAAAACTCTTTTGTCTGTTCTGATCACTTCCTTAGTGGTGAGTGACTAGTATCTAAGTACGAATTTTAAAACGGTAAATTCTGATTTCTTTTAGTACACCACTACAGAGGCGTTTTATAATATGTAGCCGGCATGCGGCCTATTTAGCTGTTATCGTCAGATACCTATTTTTGCCAACTACTTTCAAAGCTCCTCTGAGTCTCTCTCTCTCGCTCTCTATGTCTCTCTCGCACACAGTGTTTATTATAATCAAGTCTGATAGTAGTAATAACAGTGTCATGCTGGTTCAGACACCTAAATGCCCCCTCCTTCTCTCTCTGTAGACCATTGCAGTGAAGAAAAACCCGTTTTTGATTTTTACAGGCAGAGCATCACAGTTGTTCGAAAAGACTCGTGTCGGTGAAGCCGTGTTACCTGTGACGACGTGTTACCTCTGACGTGTTCCTGCGACGCCGTGTTACCGGCACCGACGTATTACCCATGCCGACGTATTACCGGTGAAGCCGTGTTACATGTGAAGCCATGTCTGTGGTGAGAAGTCCGGCCATCATGTACCTCAGATGACGCCTTCATTACTACTTTAAGTATGAAACAAGGCAACTTCTACAGGAGAAAAGCAAGCGTAATCGAAAGGCTCAGGCCGTTTTACATGTGTGAAACTTTAAATCAACTGGTGCATTTTGGTGGATTGTGCTTGTTAATGTGCTTTCACTAAAGTTAGGAATTGTGTCACAGAATGGACTGCAGCAGCCATTATTGCTCGAGTAGGCAACTCGTCTAGAGTAACGATAAAATGTCTAGAACCTTCGTATTCACCAAAAACATGCAATTTTCGAAATATGTTATTTTTTCGGATTCTGTCAGTTAGCACGTGGTGTTCAATTGTCTAGACGGCTGAGTGTCCTCACTTTGCGTTCTAGACAGCCCCCGACCATGCCTGATTTCGTACGTGCCTAAGATTACCCCAAGCGTGTAGGTAACCTAAGCAAAGAGTATTGAGGTCCTATATTCTTGTTGTATATTCCTCTTTCTGTATAAAATGAAAAATAACTTGTATTTGTGGTGAACCAGCCAATGTTCCAGGGTAAGGCATGTCACTCGGGGACATAGCCCCTGTGTTGAGCAGGGTATTATTTAGGCACGAAATTATGCAACGTCACCAACAGTGTTCGATAAAACAGCTTCTTCATAAAACAGGCCCGCTGATACTACAGCTATTTGATCACCGAAAATTTGAAACACTGAAAAACTGTTACCTGTAGAAATCTTTTCTTGCATATTAAATTCCAGGGGTATTTATTTAAAAACTAATCCGTGATAAACCGTGACATACATGTAAACAATGCGTTCGCCCACTGCATATTCGCGCAGCCTGATTGTAAATGAAAGAGCGATAGCCTGGAACCAGCCTTCGAAATTAGTGCCGACCCGGAGGCCCGAGGCCACCAAGTTTTTGCTTCGGCCACCATCTCTGCGAAACTGCCGGTCCTCCTGAACGGCACCTTTTCCCTTCATAGTACGCTGAAATACTACGGTTATCGCAACGGCTGTTTAGACAGACTTGTAAACGGGAGGGCATTCTAATACGCTCCGTTCCTGAGCGTAGACGGGGTACTCAAAACATCTAGAGCCGAGGGCATGAATTCCCTCAGCGCATGATTCGACACACAAACAAAACCTCGTGACAGTCTAAGAAATCGATTGCTGCATGACCCCAGTATTTTTATGACCGCATAACAATAAGTTCATATGTCGCAGGGGTTATCGTGGGGAGTGAGGGCACGACCAATAATACCTGACCGCACGTAATCAAAGCTGTTAACTGAATTCGTCACTTTTCTTTACGTAGAAAGTGGACTATTTTTTATTCAGTTAGATATCTAGAAGCAATGTAAACTGTATCAAGATTCTATAGGCACTTGTAACTTTGCGGATGTGCGGCAGCATTGAACTATGCATGGGGGTACCGTGGACTGGGGAGGAGAAAAACGAAAATAAAACCTTTCCCACAAGCTCCCCCGACCTTCCTAGAGCTTGAGATATATTGTTTGACCAACTCTAAGTTACATGTTTGCTGTTAATGCCAATGGTTATTTTTGTATACTATTTTGTTACTCACTGCTAGTAAATAAGCGGACCACCAGCTTTTGTGCAGGACCACCAACTTTCTGAAGTTGGTAGTCCTGCTGTCCACTAGATTTTCAGCCCAAATTCAAACCCTGCCTGGAACCCTGTTCCAAGCTGCCCACCACAGTGTAGTAAACTAAAGGGCAAGTTGCCAGTCGAGTGCGGAATTAGCTGCGAGTAACATAAAATCGTTTCTCATTGGTGGGTGACCGTGGGTCTGGTCTGAGCAAGTGTCTCAGATTTCGACCAATCGACATGACTGTAAGATCGACACATGGTTAGACTGGTGTACGTATGACGGCTCCACTCGCAATGTTATGAGACGCTACTACGTTGCTACCGATGTGTACCAGACTACCAGTCTGTCTCGCTGCAGACTCTGCTGTCAAAGTGGAGAGTCGTAGTTACCAAGGAGGTACATATAACAACGATGTGGCGTTTCCTTAATTGTGAGCCCCGGCAAAGAAGCATAAACAGTCATCCGACGAGAGGAAGGAAAAACAGAGGGATTATGATTATGGTCATTGATAATGACTAATAAACACAGCGTCACCCTGCTAAGATAACTGCCTATCTCAAGTTTTGGCCAAATTGAGATTTTTGCCTAGGTCAGCTTCTGAACACATTGGGCACCTACTGTCTAGCTGCCTATCTCATTGTTAAAACAGTGGTGTATGAAATGCCAGAAAATGCAAATTGCCCATCTCAAGAGGTGAGTTAGGCAATTTTTATCACTGAGATAGGCAATTTCCCCATATTCCGAGATGGCTGCACCTAGACAAATACAACGGAAAACCCTTACTACAGATGAAATTCTTTCCATGATAGACAGGAGTGAGAGCAGTGGTAAATATCAACATTAATTTAAAACAAGTCCTGTCACTGTACAAAAGTAAAATTGGTGCAACTTCCTTCAGATACGTCTCCAGTTCAAAGAAAGCATTGTATTGAGGTCAGTTGGCACAATAGCCACCCATTCATGAGTGTGCAATGCATTGTCTAGGCATGGATATATATGTCTATATATACATATAGGGTTGTTTCTGATACGGTATTTAGTAAGCAGTTCCACAGCCAGAACTACGCGGTGTTCATCCCCAAAAAAGACCAATGCGACATCTGTGTAAGTTACAAACATGGAAACATTGATGAAGAAACGTACAATGCTCACATCCGCGCTAAGGATCAGGCGAGAGATGAAAAAGCAAGGGACAAAGCATCTGCAAGTGACAGAATATCAGTGAGGACAATGGACTTGCAGGCAGTACTCATTTGCCCTCAAACCCAAATAGCCCCCATGCATTACAAAACGTTGCAAGTACACAATTTTACCCTGTATAATTTGGCAACTTGGGAAGTGATAGTTTTGCATCCCTTCAGTATAAGCACTTTGAGCAAGTGCTTAGTTGCTCAGAATCCAGCTTTAGAGGTAATACTTGTCTGGAGCGATGGGTGCGGGTATCAGAATAGGAATGCGGTAGTTGCAAATGCCTACTCAGAATTGTCTAGGAAGTATAGGGTTGTGATCAAGCAGAAATATCTTGTTGTGGGTCATACTCAAATGGAGTGCGACTCCATGCACAGCACTATAGAGAGGAAAATAGTGACTGATATCTTCACACCCAGAGAGTACATCCTGATGATGGTAAGTGCCCGTCTTAAACCAGCGGGCTGCCCTATACATGTATAGTGAAGCAGGTTACCCACAGTGAATGGATGAAACTAGATGGTATGTACTTCACCAGCATCAGGCCAGGTAAGAAGGCTGGATATCCTACCGTCCATGATCTCCGAGGACTTGAATACCGCAGTGATGGCCAGGTAAGTTACAAACTGTCTCTTGGTGAAACTGTCGAGTGGGAGGTGTTGCCTCAGAGGATACGTTAACCAGCCCAACCATTGAAATGGGTAAAAATATTACAGGAGCCCCTACCGATAAAACGTAGAAAATATGATGACCTGCAGTCTATGATGCATGTCATGCCACAAGAATGGCGCCACTACTATGAGGCACTGCTACATGACTAGTTATAATTTTCTGACAGTTCAAAATTGTTCATACATGACACTGTACAATTGAAATTAAGGATAGTAATAGTTTACAAACCTCTAAAAGCTGGCTAATGCTCCATTAGGAGTGTTCCCAACTTTGATATCATTAATGATTAATGATTAATGATTAATGATTAATGATTAATGATTGATAATCCTAACCCTAACCCTAACCCTAACTCTAACTCTAACTTAAATGACATTAAACCACAAACTAAGATATGACCATGACCATATATATTAACTAACTAACGATTCATAAGCCACCTCATGCCATGTAACAAGATCATGTATATCATCTGATGTCAGGCATAGCTCAAGATTCATATAACATCTTTGGTCTAGTGCGAACCTGAAGAATATAACGTGCTTACTCTCTCCGTTACTCTAGGCGATTAAAGACAGCAAGCTGATTGCGATGGTCGGTGTCCTACTGATGATGAACATGACTGTACTTATACTCCAGCTAATAATTGATCCACCCCACATTGACACTATCTCAGCCAGGCCTATCGTACGTATATACATATATTACGTTATATATACGTTATACATATACGATATATAGTTATCAGCGATGGCTTTTCTTGACGATTATAAAGCCGTCGCTAAGCATTCACTAACAACTAATACTCTAACTATAGACACGTATACACTAAGTAGACACTAGTATAGAGTATTAGTACACTAGATAGACATTAGTATACTAGATAAGTAGACACTACTACACTAGATAGACATTAGTACACTAGATAAGTAGACACTACTACACTAGATAGACATTAGTAGACACTATAACTAAACTTATTGTATATAGATGAGTGGATGTAATTCACCCTCTTTACGTCAAGGATTCGATCTCAGAACACATCGCGATGTGTTGCCACGGAAACTACCGCTTATCGATACAATTCTAGGAACATATGCGCAATTATTTTAGCTTCACCCTGCGCGTTCGTGGTTTAAGTAGATGGCGGTTGATCGTAAGGCATTCTATCAATGCGCAGGTGAGTCCGCACGACTCTGACGTCATCAATCAGTACCTGATCGACACGTGCAGCTCGAAGAATGAGGTTTACTTCATGGCAGCGTTGTACATCATCCAGGGAGTACTCCTGTTTGGGGGATGCTTCCTAGCCTACGAGACTCGCAAGGTGAATGTATACTCCACGCACGCAGTAGATCTTAGTTCCTTTTACGCAGACATCGACGAAGGAGTTAGAAAAAACCGTAATAATGTTAGGGTTACCCTATCTTTACGAAACTACGCATGCCGTACCGAATGTACTGGGATGAATTAAGTCTTTCCCTTCATTTCTCTCTCGCGCGCGCACTCTCGTTTCCCTTTCTCGCACATACACTCTCACTCCATCTCTATCTCCCCCTCTATCTCTTGTTCTTCATTCTCTTCTAGGCTTTTGCTTGTATTTCACCTAGTGATATTTGGCTGTTTCTTTCACTAGGTGAAAGTGGAGGCACTGAATGATTCGCAGCTGATCGGTACTTGCATCTACAACGCCGTCGTTCTGTCGTTCATGGGCGTCGCCATTACGTTTATCCTGCCCGACAATCCGCCCGTCAAGTACGGCCTCGTCTCTAGCTTCATCATCGGTGGAACTACGTTCACCGCCTTCCTGCTCTTCTTACCTAAGGTACGATGTTACACGTACCCAAGTAGTAGTGGTAGTAGTGGTAGTAGTAGTAGTAGTAGTAGTAGTAGTAGTAGTAGTAGTAGTAGTAGTAGTAGTAGTAGTAGTAGTAGTAGTAGTAGTAGTAGTAGGTAGTAGGTAGTAGTAGTAGTAGTAGTAGTAGTAGTAGTAGTAGTAGTAGTAGTAGTAGTAGTAGTAGTAGTCGTAGTCGTCGCTGTAGTAGTAGTAGTAGTAGTAGTAGTAGTAGTAGTAGTAGTAGTAGTAGTAGTAGTAGTAGACTAGTAGTAGTAGCAGCAGCA
>NW_014577230.1:16533-24179 GCF_000485595.1 Priapulus caudatus
TATATATATGTTATTATGACCATTAATGACATTAAAGTTGGGAACACTCCTAATACAGTATGGAGTGCACTGATCCTAAACCACAAGCCGTGAAACCCAGCAACAGGCCAGAATAGCAACTTCTAGGCCTGCACTGTATTGTCACTGAATGCAGGGCTGCCAACTCTCACGCATTGACCGTGAGACTCACGCATTTTGACCAAATCTTACGCTCTCATGCTGATCTTACAATATCTCACGCACAGCAAAAAAATGCTGAGTTATCTCACGCATGAAAATCTCTTCATGAATAAAACGCTGAAATATCTCACGCACAGCAAAAAAAACTTACAATATCTGAAAACAGTCACTTTAGTATGCACCAACTTGCACAAATTGAAGTTATAAAATGCAAAAGCTTCCTACCGTGGGAGGTGGGAAACACCCCTCCCACACCCACCCCCCGCTCGGTCGCTTCGCTCCCTCACATCTCACTCTCACCTATCACCCAATGTTGGCAGCCCTGCTGAATGTATTTTGTCATCCAGTTTAGACCTCAGGGGGTTAATCATGTTAATTCTGAATTATTTGCTCATTGTGATGCAAAGGTTGCTGTACTTGAGCCCCAAAAAGGCTAATTATTGTGCAATACAAATTGCCTAAGTCAAATATTTTCACTAATCATATTGCCTAAGTCATCTCAGGGAGTTATGTAATCGAATTTCGTAATACTTGTAGTTGCATGCACATTGTATTGTTATGAATTGTATTTTTACATGAAATCATCAATAAACAAAATGTATTAATGAAATGAAATAGTTTTTTCCATTTTTCTCAAAACCCAAAAAATCGAGATAGGCAGTTATCTTAGCAGGGTGACGACAGGGAAGAACATGATATGCTGTTTTATTACTGTAATTTGCTCCAAAATTGGCGGGCCTACAGCTTTACTGGCGGGCCTGCAGCTTTTAGAAGCTATAGGCCCTGCAGGCCTACAGCTTTTTCTGCTCAGTGGCAAACACTGGTCACCAACGTGTGGAACGGAATTATTGTCACGGCAATATATATAGCCTTCAATCAGAATGGCTAATCGCGCTTTGTTCTACCCAATCGCGCTTTGTTCTAGCCAATCGCGCTTTGTTCTAGCCAATCGCGGAATAACGCTATCTCAATTCACCGTTTGACCAATCAGGAGTAACTGGGAGCTTCGCGATTTCTCTCCCTCTCTTGGCGCTCTCTCTCGGTGGTACTCATCCCTGCCGTGCTTTAAGCCGGCTCTTTACTGTGTCACGTTCTTATTGTGTTATGAATCTACCTATCGTATAGAGCCGATCCGCGTATATATGTAAGTGTATTAGTCTGACGTTATTCTTTGATTAAATGCGTTGGTTGAATGGCCGATGCATAAAGTAATTTATCTACGTCTTCCTCGTTCGCACCACACACCACGCAGCGGTTCAACCGAATTCACAATCCAGCAATCGTATCTTAGACCGTAGCTCCAAGAAACGGTCATAAATCAAGATGTGTATATTGACGTTATAGTCACACAGCCTGGTCGGGCTACTTAGACCGGTGATAACGGCCGGAGGGGTTATTGCGACATAACACAAGGGGGAGATCAAGCAAGGGAAACATGACAAAAGGGGGAATGATAAAGTAAAGAAAGGGGGTACGTTACAATATAATTACAACATTCGGCTAACGCTCCATTAGGAGTGTTCCCAACTTTGATATCAGTAATGATTAATGATTGATAATCCTAACCCTAACCCTAACCTAACCTATAACATAACCCTAAACATTAATGACATTAAAGTTGGGAAACACTCCTAATTAATGGAGTATCACCCCAACATTCAGCATTTATTTATTTTTAATTACATTCTGTCTCTATCTGTAGTACATCTATTATTATGAATGATTACGTTAATTATTAATATTACTATTAGATTTATTGTCGTTTATGACTTCCTTTTACTTTTAGTGCAGCACGTACGTACACTTACTTAGCTATCAGTCTATCCACCAGTATACACAGCAACTGCCGTATACTACAATTGCAAGTCCAACTTCCCGCCACTATGATAGTAATGTAAATAACCCGGCAAGGCTATGACTGCGCAAGATCATAGCTTCGAGCGTAACAATAATCATACCATTTGTAGTTGAATAATAGTTACGCGTCCGACTACGCCCGGTATGTAAACAAACTGTGTAAGCCACCTACGCTGCTTCATAATTACTTATATAGTCGTTAGTCTACCTATAACAAAGTTATACTTTCTCTTTAATTAGATAACCATAGAAATCGCAGCCCAATAACCTTAATGTCATAATGTCTTAAATGAAAACAATGCTTGCGAGTCTACTGTGCTTGCCCCGAACATGGCGGCGCCGGGCGAATACCCGGATGTTGACGTCAAGTGAAACCTAATGTTCAGCTAAAACATCTAAATTTGTCCTACGCAACAAACATTGCAATAACTAGAAATTTTAAATGTTCTGTTCGACGTGCGACTCCGCGCCGTTTGGATTGCCATTTGCTGTTTTTCCACTTGAAAATAGCTCCGCGCACTTGAAATGATAGGCTAGCCTTGTTGACCATAAGAAATAGATAGATACCTAGAAATGCTGATTCGCCCTCTCTTCTGTACTCTAACAAATGACGCAGGAGCCAAGCCGGATGACAGCCCTCACAGTCGGGAGGCCTATTGTAAACCAAGCATGGCGTCTATGCAAATGTTTCTGTTCTGAGTATCTAAAATTATTTATAACACAAAACGATGTAGCATAAGCGAAAGCAATCAAAATTTTGTGTATATAATAGTCGTATGGAAGTAATCGGAGTATTATAGTGAACAACTACGACTGCGAGGAAGAATGTCGATAGCAAAGTGGAGCTGAAACCGTTTGCTGTTATGTCAGGCTCTAAGTCCGCCGGAGGCTGTGCGTACTGGGGCGACTGACATTGTATACAGTCTGTCTATACGGTTGCTCTGATCCCTAGCAAAGACGTTTCTTGGAGGCTATATAATTTCATGATAGATCATCGCTCGCTAAGGTAAGTGCCTTCGATCAATAGTTGGTCTTGTGGTCAAGCCGTGTTTTATAAATTATACATCCAAGAATTCGGATCGTAATATATACCGTATACCAGTATGGCAGTGGCTGGAGTACGCAAGTCATTGCTCGCTGTTACATACTTAAGGCCAAGACACACTACAGCGACACGACCGACGTACGACAAAACGACCAAAGTCGCGCGACTGCGCAGCCACACCTGCCGCGACAACTGACCGCCTCCGTAACGAGCCCAAAGTTTCACTCCAGCACTCCACCACAGTCGCTACCCTGACACACCGAAAAACACCTCCTCGCTGCTGGCTTTAAATAAATGCTGAAAAACGGCTCTATGTATAACGAGAATATAATAAATGTAATATAGTTAACGCAACGGCCAGCATATTAAATTATTATCACGAACGTAAACAAATAATCATGGGCGTCGCCTTGCACCGTTATTTTGGTTAGAATGGTTCGCGGCCGCACCTCGCTTCTCCTCTCGACAGGCGTGCGAGTTTTAGGCGGCTGACGTAACGACAGTCTACTTCACTGGTTAGCATTGTTTCATAATTTTTCATGACGTAAGCTGATGTCACGTGGCCGGCACTGGAAACGGCTGTGTGCCTGGCAATCTGTGCAAAGTCGTCGCCGACGACAGTCCGCTGGCAATAAGAAACGTTCTAATATTCTTTGTCGTCGAGGTTGTCGCCGGTCGATCGTCGCGTCAAGTGGCAATGCTCATAGGCACAATAGTTTTCAACTTCTGAAAATCGTTTGTCGTAAAAAGGGGGGGGGGGGGGGGGGGGGGGCTGGGGGGCGGGGGGGGGGGGGGGGGGCGCGGAGGGGGGGGGGGGGTCGGTCCGTTGTCGTGCAGTGTGTCCTGGCCTTTAACGAGACAAAGCTGGCGCGGGTCGCGCGCAGATTTCGAATAACGCCATTGGAAATAAATTCCACACGATTTGAGATGTTTTAGACTGAGGGCAAGAACCTAACCCTAACACTAACCTAACCCATCAACCCTAAACCTAACGCTTGTTGAACCCCTACATCCTAACCCTCACCCTAACCCTCAACGCAAAGAAAGGGGGTTATTTTTTTATTTTGTTTTTTTTCTTTTTGTTGTTTTTCTTGAACGACGTATCGCTGGCGTACCTCCAGCCCTGCGATACAGTTAACCGAAAGACGTATTTGCTCAACCCCTCACAGGAAAAATGCCCAGGTCAGCACTAACGCGCTCCTGGTTATAACTACTAGCTAACTTTAGTAACATAAAGGTTAGTAAGTAACTGATCCAATAGCCATTTGCATAGACTATAAAAGGGAAATAATTTATACTATATTTATAGATAATAGATCACATAAGCCTGCTAACACAACAGCCCCACCCCCCGAAAAAAAGACCACGAGATTATTCATTCCGTAGTTTGGTAGTACGCCGCGGTAGAACACAACCGTATGCAGATAGAGAGATACGATGCTTATTTCGAACCATTCACACAAAGCCTACTAATTAAAAGCGAAGAGCATAAATAAACAAAGCAGCTAATAATATCGGAGGAGAAAAACACAAAAAGAGTGACTACCACACTTTCTCGCATCTGTGGTCTTCTAATAACAAGCATTTTATGTTATGGATGGCCTATAAAAGACTCGATATTAGTTTTAGCGTGTCATTTGCATCAATAAAACGTGACGCGTTAAAAATGTAATATTTACGAGGTAATGGTAACATATACTGTATACCGATCTATATGTCTATAACTATAACCAATATAATCTATAATAGATGTACCCTGCTTAACAGAAGAGCCTAAAACGTTTACACCTCGCCGAACTTTAGCTATACTTATCACGAACGTCATCGCAACGAAACTGATAGACCGTTGGAGTATATCATCTGATGAATTCAGAAGTGATTACTCCAAGATAAACATACCAGATTTCAATCGTTCAACCTGCTACACCGCTAGATTCTTCTACCCGATCTACAACGTAGGAGTCCCACAGCACACCAATGCCACAGAATAAACCTGTGGTGCTGCATCGTCAATAGAGGCATGAGGAGAATACTCATTCAGGTAATTGTATACTGGTATAGTAACAACCTATGAGAAACACCTTAAGCGCAAACCCTGTATAGTTCCACCAAACTCTACAAACCACATTTGAGGCTGAGCTGGCCAGACGTAGCAGATAATCAAATTTAATAGTATTCGGATAAATATACATAATATCTAACGCCAGATCACGTTTCCATCTGCCACAGTTCTGAGAACCTTGTACGACCGAAAAGATTTCCGCATCAACTTCAATCATGTGCACACATCAACGATGAGAGAGATGTCTGGCTTCTGTCACATGGGATGGAAGGAAAACTTGCTTCTCAGCGCTGTCTGGATGGGTGGGATGCTCTTAACCATTTTGCAGTGTCATGGTTCACCTGCGATCTCCATCGATGTCAAGAAAATCGCCATCACGTCCAATACCACTGGAGCTTTCCACACATTGGCTTTATCAGGACAGCTTGGGTGTACACCGTTTAAAGCTGCCGGTGGCTTAAGGAACATAACCAAGAGGAAACTTTCCCCAATGTCCTAATTTACCCGACAGCCATTGTAACCAATACCGCGCGAAGACCGTGTTGCTACGTGCAGCATGATGTCGCCATACCGCGAGACGAGCGAGAGGTTTTCCGGCTGTGTGTCGCCAGGAAGAGACGTATTGCTTATGTGGAGCGCGTTCACCGTAGCGAGAAGAGCGTAGAGCTTTCGTCCGGGAAGACGTGTTGCTACATGAGCATTGTCGCACGTAGCGAGACGACGAGAGGTAGTCCGGCGTGTTCGGCGGAGACATTTTTCTACATTTGTCATCATTTTAGTATGATAGATAAAATAAACTCAGAAAAGCACAGCTATAATTTCTCACACTCCTCAGATAGTATAATTTTTTTTTAGGAGCTTGTGAGCAGTTCTTGTGAAAAAAAAAAAAAAAATGAAAAAAAAAAATAAAAAGAGATAAAAAAAAAAAAAAAAAAAAAAAAGCAAACACCCACAACAAACAACAAAAAAAAAAAAAAAAAAAAAAAAAAAAAAAAAAAAAAAAAAAAAAAAAAAAAAAAAAAAAAACAAAAAAAGAAAAAAAGAAAAAACACACAAAAAAAAACACAAAAAAATAAAAAAAAAGTGATGATGAGATGTGGTCACTGTACTTTGCCAGGCATTGCAAAGTTTATAGCTTCTTCTAATAATGATACTGATATTTGTTGTTGGCAAACTACTTTGGCTTCAACATTTGTGCACCCTGGAGTGGTAACAAGGCATACCGGCATGGTCTATTTTCACACTGAGGATGGCGCTACGGCCAGTTTCTTGGTTCAAATAGACCCTGGTCCATAGCAAAATGAAGAAGATCTAATAACAACTAAAGTTTTGGTTCACTGCTATAGTGCACACATGAGATTATATCAGCATGGATGTGAAAGCAAAGTGTGTGCGCGCGACATCTCCGATTACATGCATCTAAGATGCCGCGCGCGCACATCTCTTAAGATCCGCGCACGGTGGTCAACTCTACCGATCGGTGCAGACTGCACGGCATCTGCGAGATTGTGATTGTGCATTTCTTACGCTTATTAATTAACAGAAGTAATCGATAACTCACGCAATTTTCCAGTTTACTCTTAGACGAAAGTGTCTAGACTAATCTAAATATGACATACAAGTAACTTACCTAAACCTAACGCTCTACGTTACAATTTCACCGACAGTCAGAGCACCGATCAGCCACACACGCGCCAAACCCATCCTCACCCCTCACACACCACCACTCCTCTCTTACGAACCGCGCATGTGCAGATCTATCGACACTCCTACATCCAACTACTCTAGCCTTGATAAACCGGCCCAGCAAACCCCTGTAAAACGGGCCGATTGGTAAGATTGCATTGTGTACAGAATATATAAAATTCTGTGATAGTGAATATCATGGTCATCTTTTTCTCATGTGGTCTCTAACAGCCGGCTTTCTGTCCCGGGTCTGCGTAATAGCTTCGCGAGCGCGACGCCACTGCAATACTTGCGACTGCCAAAAGTGGCTTAGGTCGATCTCGTCGACGTGACTGACGCGATGCTCCTGCTGCAACCAGCTCGCAGCCAGTAGAGAGTGACGGATGCGCCTAACTTGATCAGCGCAACTAAATGACGTTTTACATGATTTGTTGCTCGTGTGCATGTTGTGTACATAACTGTATGCACTGATGTTTATCACGCTGCATTGGTTTATGTAGCCATTCGAATCTCGTCACAAGCGATCGCAAGGCCAGCTTATTGTCGCCGAGTAACCATGAAAAACAACTGCTGCGACCGGTCGCACCCGCAGATCGGCGTCAGACGAACATAGTTCAGAGTAAAAGCATGTGCGACCTCACGCGAGCTCGCGCGTTGCGACCCGACAATTTTCAGTCGCCAAGCAAGTCGGGCAGACCCTCGCTGGCAGTCGCAGGGGTCGCTTATGCTCGACACTTTGTCTCTCGGCTCTATGCGACTTTGCAACAGTTGCACGACACTCAGTCGCAGGCAACTCGCGTCGCGTCGCAAGCCGAG
>NW_014577230.1:24204-28032 GCF_000485595.1 Priapulus caudatus
TGCAATTCCAATAGAATCTTACAACATCAAGTAGAATCAAGTAAATATCTGGCGGTGTATACTCCATTAGGAGTTGTTCCCAACTTTAATGCTCATTACTTGTCATAATAACAATATATACTATATATATAGTATATATATAAATTGTCAATGTCATATATTATTTGGGGTTTATGTTATTTCAGGTTAGGGTTAGGGGTTAGCGTTAAGGATTGATCAATCATTATTAATCATTAATCATAATCATTTTTAACTTCAATAATATATCAAAGTTGGGACACTCCTAATGGTAGTGTTAGGCCTGAATAATGCACCAGCATTCTATCGAGATATAGAATTCGGGCCGAGATTTTATGATAGTATTGATGTAGAACGTCTATGGCTTATTAATATTTTCGAGTAATCACACGAAGCGTGAAGTCGCGATCGACGAAAGAACCGATATTTCTGACATTTTAGTGAAGTCATATTATACTCATTGCCCGTGTGAAGCAAAGCTTGAAGCTCAAGCGAAGCCAGATCAGGCTGAACCTGAACAGCAGCGTTTCCATATAGCGCCCGTGAGCAGACAGAGACAGAGGATTATCGATAGAAACTAAAACACCTCATGACGAACTTCGGCGGTATGTTCATGAAGGTACGGAAGCGTTAGTGATGTCATCGCGCGGCTACGCCTGCCGCAGTACTCGCTGACCAGGTGGCAGCTGACGCCGACACACGTAAACACACTGTATAAAGAAACAATATATAGTATTGTTTGCTAGTCAGTGCGTCAAAGTGTATCTCCAATAGGGCAATGGCTTCGAACAGAAGCACCAGCCAGATGGGTGCCAGCCAATTTACACCGCAATTTCTCACAGTGCATTGATTGCGATTCTATTTTTGCCATTTTGATTTCCCAGCCATTGCACGTTCAATCGTATATCACTCGGCTTAATTGATCATTGCGGATATGTTGTCTTTAAGTTGTGCGGTACTACAGGTCCCGCCGAGGTTGTTATACTACATCGGTCACATTACATCAATATAATGATCACGTTTTATTGTGAATACCTTCATGGGAAAAACTGAACTGGTGGCGTGCTGTCCGACTTTATCACTTTCGTAGCAGATCGAGCCATTGTTAGCCTCATGCAACAAAATGGTGTTACTATACTAACTATATATATATTAATATATACTTATTACTATGATTGATATTATATGTAGATAATTTATACTCTATATTATAGATAGTATAATTTATAATTACTATTAGTATTATATATATTATATTATATTATATTATATTATATTATGGCGTGTCCCCACGTTTCAATTATGTTGTCTTGTTTATGTTGTGCTTAAACATAGAAGAAAATCAGCTAGATGATTTTAAAACGCGAGAACATTTAATTGGCAATTTCTGCGCACAGTTTCAATAATCAGAATATTTTGTTAAAAATTTGATAAAAATGGTTTTATTGTGCATCTATGTAAATAAATAACGGACCAGAATGTAAACGCTCTCGCGTTTTAAAATATCACTAATAACGATGTTGAACATTTTAAGCTACGAAGGTTTGTTGTTTATCAGCAATGCTATTTTTTCAACGAAGATTGGCAAGAATGTGATTATTGTTGCCACCGTAGCAACATGGCGACCATGATACAAACCGCACGACAGTTCTTCGATCAAACAATTTTTAATTGCGTATCCGCATGCAATGTTGGTCTGCAATTGGTGCGCAAAAGTTTGTTAGTAATGCGCGCAATTAGTGCACATTTATAGATCGGTCCATTCTAGGACCAAGTAAAACTAGACTTGTGTTGACCATACTGTTGGTTTATCTCAAACCTTCAGAGCCCTAATGGCTTTTGTTCGCAGGTAATCAAAACTAGATAACTATATCGTATCGTGCGCGTCTGAAATTATGTCTCTTTATATTACGCGCTTTTGCAGTTTTGCGACGCATGCATTTAGCACACACGGACGAAGAATGTCATTCAGGCATGCGTGCTCAAGCTTTCGTAGTTTTCTTTGCAGCGGCAAAGTATTGTCTTGTATTGACGTTTGTTACGTCGTCCCTTCATACGGCGCGGCGACGGCTTTCTGGCACGTGTATGTAACTTCAGAGAGCATCCATCAAGATGACAGTGCAATAAACAACTGCTACTATGCGTAGTCTGCCGTGGCGACGCCCAGACGCCGTAGAGATGATATATATTATATAATATAGAGACACACACGAACGCGTGCACACGCACGCACGCACACACGCACCCACACACGCACGGACGCGCGCGCGCACACATGCACACACGCGCGGATACACACGTACACACGCACGCACACACGCACACATACGCACGCGCGCACACACTCACGCACGCACGCACACACGCACGCACGCACGCACGCACGAACGCACGCACGCACGCATGCACGCACGAACGAACGCACGCACGCACGCACACATACGCACGCGCGCACATACGTACGCACACACACGCACGCACGCACGAACGCACGCGCGCACGCATGCGCAGTATATACATAGGCCTCACAATGAAATGTGACAACTCACCTTTTCACATTCTACGTTCACACAGCAGAAATTGCGCGCCACCGCTACGTTGTGCATTGTGATATACGCCGGTGACCATGATCGTGTGCGAACACGGATACATGCGGCAATTTGTTGTCTCTGCATTTATTATAGAGATTATAGATTATTATTAGAGTCCCACGAACGCCAATAACATAATACACTTCTGTATAGGGCACATATGTGCACAGGCACTTGTAACGTTACAATAGTAAAATGATGGTTAATAAACACGTAATTTACTACCAAAGTCTTAATGTTTCTCTGCGCTCTTTCGCCTATTCTTGCCGATAATTTTCTGTAAATGCTGTTCAAATGCTCTTCTGCACCACACACAAGTACACCGCACGCACGCCGCTGTGGCCGCGCACAAACAATAAAATTACAGAGTTGTTGCTTATAAAAGTTAGAGTTGTTGTTCAAGCCTAGAGTTGTTGTTTATATAGAATTATTAGAGGCGTACGTTGATCTACAATGTCGTTGTTTGTTCACAGCAGCGTGAGAGTATAAAGTTCTTTCGAACATAAATACTAGGGTGATAATTGGACTTAGGCGTAGGGACGATATTCCTACACACACGCGATTTCACTTTCTCATGTATCTCACTGCGACGCGTTGACAACCTTTTATATCTTTTGTTAGGATGTAGTTGTTGTATGAAGTAGCGAGCGCGACACAATGTCACGGTAAAAATATTTCGACGAGACCGGGCGCATGCCCCACCACCAAAAAAGCATGTCCAAAACGATGCAATCTTCTGCATTCTATCAATAGCTAATAAATAATATAATATACAAAATAAAATAAAAATAAAAATAATATAATATTTATTAGCTCTTCATTCTATAGATAACATTACACAAAGATTGTACAGAAATTGTACAATGTTATAGATTTGCGCATTTGCGAGTAAAATCAGCAGACGTAGGTAGCTTCTCAAATCAGTAAACTAGCAATCGAATCGGTGGAGGTGCCAGGTAAGTGTTACCAGGGGCCGGTTTCACGAAGCGTGATTAACTTTAATTATGATTAAATCACTAATCATGATTAACTTCCCGTAATTATGATTAGTTAATCATACTTAAAAATCTGTTTCACGAAGCGATTTAAGTACATATTTAACTAATCACATAATTAGCCGACTTAAACATGAATTACACTGTATCCAAAATGGCGGACAACGCCAAAAGTATCTGCAAATTCGGTACATGAAAATGAATTAATTTGCAATTATAATGAC
>NW_014577230.1:28042-30400 GCF_000485595.1 Priapulus caudatus
ATTCTGTAGAATGTTCCGCCCAAGTTTGGAAAGGATCCTTGAGCGGTGCGGAAACGTATAGCACGGACACACATACACACACACACACACACAGAAAATCTCCAATTTATAGTAAGATAGAGTAATATTGGCGCACTTTTTCAATGATCAAAACACGATAAAGTTGAATTTGAAGCCGTTTTATTTAACACTGGTGTACCGATACCATACCGCTGTATCGATCGACGTCACTACTCACTACCATTAACCAATATAGTACGCGTACTTGCCCGCTTGCGCTGTGGCGCAGTGGTAGCACGCTTGCCTAATACGTTAGGGGTCGGGAGTTCGAAACTCGATAGCCGCGGAAATTAAAAAATATATATTTCACGGCAGGTGCGCAACTTCTTTCTGTCATCCTAAATATATGCATATTTAAAATATATTTAATTTAAAATGTATACTATAAAAGGGAAGAGCACACGCACGCATACCCGAATGATACTAATTTACCGCTTTTGATCCAATCTATGTCCGTGACTATCGGGACGCGTGACTAATGCGAGCATTGAATACACAGCGTTTACCTTGCCGCAAATCTCGTCCAGTTCGTCTGCATGTCCCATGACAGCGATAGTGTCACGTACGACGCATCAGCGACGTATCATTCCTACAACGATGCTAATTGGGATGATTCCTTAATACTACTGTGTTGTAGGGTTGCGTGCTACCCCCACATTTACGAAAATGACATAGGTCTCAATCTGGACATCATCTCTATCCTTGAACCGTTTAATCTTTACTAGAGCAATACCCGTGCACAACGTGGAGAATATCCTTAACCCGTGGTGTTAGCTATACATGTACACTCTAATACGCCGACTCGCGCTATATGTATGGCCGCACAAGTTGTCTGTAATAGCACGACGTGTTAGTACCACTGATCTCTATATTATAGAGATCAGTGGTTAGTACGGTGTTACTCTTGCGCCAATAACGATGCCGTGATTTACCCCAAGCAAGCGCCCCCTACAATTCCTGCGATGTGGCGCCATCTGTTATGAACGAACGTAGTCGCGGTGGATTTCACGCGTATAGGGCCTAAGTGGCTGGTGTCTTCTCGACATAAAACCTGCATCAAAGTATAGAAACGTTATTTCGCCTTTTATCGATCATTCTTTTATGTAATTATAGGGATACCGCTATATTGGTGAGCTGAATTGTCCATCCACCTAATTTATTTCATATCATAGCTACTAGCTCTACACTTGTGATTTCAATAAAACGTTTTTTATTTGCGATGCTGGTCCTACGCTGATGCTGATCTTAATTACGGGCGGCTAATTAAACCATGTGCAGGATAACGGTAGGTTAAATGTATTTGGCTCTATTATTTATTATATTAATGTAATGGATAATTATTTGCACACGCACATTGCTACTTTTCTCAAAAAATCTAGGGGGACAGGTGCCTCGTTGCCTCGACAGCTAGAGAGGTAGCAGTCAATAAATCTTCGTTATGCACCCGAGCGTCATTAAAGGTTTAAAAGAAGCGACACAATTGATTAATTATTGATAATATTATTTATTACATATATATATTCATGCGTACACTGGTGACAGGTTCCATCTGCTACATCCTAAACCTGTCACAGAGTATAATTCACGACAATCATTGATAGTTTTCACAATAGATATAGAAGAAAAGCTGATCCTTTTCTATATCTACGCATTTACTCGCTATTTCATCGACACACAGTTTACATGTAGAGGGCAGCACATGACAGTACGTGACTGACGCGTTACCCAGCAGCAACAGAATCCGGTCCATCCCCAACCATTAACTCGCGTTTTGAATACATCTCGCTCTATCGAACTTAAACTAGCTATAATGACTGTTTCCCATCTTGTTGAGATTTGGAGTAAACAGCGTAACACCTAAAATCCTCGAACATATATATAATTCACTTATACCGCAATGTATAGGCGTTTAGCATACGATACCTAGGTAATAGACTGTGAATTTCTATTACTACTATATTCAAATAATAAGTAGTAATTCTCCTGATAGTGGAGGTCTATCCTTAGAAAACAAAAGACGCTACTATTTTCATGGCTCTTCTGTACTAATAGTTGCCGAGTGAAGGGCTGTTACGACAACACTGTGACAGCTGCAATAACCACAACATTAGTGCTTCTTTAGCAACATGGGAGGACGCATGGAAAAACATCAACATTGTTGTTGCGATATCATCCCTATGACTGTTGCCACGCAACCACGCGACTTCACGAATAGTAACCACGTGATAAGGGGGGCAATTTCAACCACATGGCAAGCTATCCATATGTGCACCAAACTCCTTACATGAAATATAGACA
>NW_014577230.1:34805-36481 GCF_000485595.1 Priapulus caudatus
CGGGACAGTCCGTAGTGGCACCGTGTTGAACCGGGCCCATCCGTGGCCATCGGTGTCGTTTTTGTCGGCCACGGATCACTACGGATCAAGTCGGACCCAACACGGATGGGAACACTGATGAGCACGGATGGGCCAGGACGGGGCCGGACCAGGCCGGATCAGGTCCGTGGCGGTCCGGGCGGTCCGTAGTGACTCCGTGTTGGGGCCGGCTTTATCCGGGCTCAATCCAAGATGGTTTTTTCGACCGTCTCGTAATTTTTTCACCCGGATCGCCACGGATTATAAATTTTACGGTCCGGGGAGATCCTACCCCATCCGCGGTAATCCGTGGACAGTCCGGCCCCAGTGTGACTGAGGCTTAACATGTAAAACACCACATAACCTAACAGGCACTGAAATCATTCTTGCGAATCACCTATAACTCGTGTTCGCTCTCACTAACGATGCTTTCACCAGTGACAATTTCTACCTCGTTTAGCAGCACGTGTTACTAGCACACTATATGCCGCCTCGGTAACCACACGACAGACACGTAACTTTAAGCCCGGCGCACACGTGAGTAATTTTACTCAAGTAAAATGACGCATGAGTCATTTTACTCACGTGTGCGGCGGACTTTCGTTGAGTAATTTGACGCATGCGACATTTTACTCAATATCAAACGTGTTTGATAATGTTTGACTCATGCGTCATTTTACTCAACGTGTGCGCGCGCGCTGAGTAAATTTACCCAACACTGGTACTCACAGCGCATGCGTTTAACTCATTGTGCGCCCAGTATTGGCTGCGCACAGTCACGTAATCGGCATTACCACTTATTCCTTGAGTAATTTTACTCACGTGTGCGGCGGACGCTGAAAATATTACGCGGGAGTATTTTGACTCGTATACCGCCCAGTATGCGCGCAATTGCCTCGTGCTACCAAATGTGTTTCAATGACAATACATACGTTCCGTGCGCATATGCCCAACAGTAGACCTCTCTCTCGCGGACAATATGTCTTATTTTACAGCCCGCTGGAGTATAGCGTATGTCTCACTGATCATTTATCTATCACTGACACACGTATATCCACGCTATTTAGCTGGGCAGTATAACGACACTGTAGCGACAACAGCTAGAGTACCTTATAGGGCGAATGAGATATAACTCCTATTAAAAGCCTCTAAAGTCTGTATAACACGATGGAATCTGCTCAGCGTTCACGATATCATCAACGTCAACGTCAACGTCAACGTCAGAAATGATGTCGTTGTCGATGTCAACGTTAGGGTCAACGTCACTGTCAGCAACAATGTCAATGACAATGCCAATATGTTGGTTTGAAAGAGCACACGCATGCGCGCACACACGTACGTGAACGTACGTGAATGTGCGTGCGTGCGTGCGTGGGTGGGTGCGTGCATGCGTGTGTACGTGCGTACGTGCGTGCGTGTATAACGCTGAAAATTGCATACACGCGGGGCTCAACACATCATTGATCACTGTCGTGTTACGCATACTGCGTACACGCGTGCGTGCATGCGTGTACGTGCGCGCGTGCGTGCGTAAGGCTTGCACATACGCGGGGCCTACAGATAACCGTTGTGCCGCGTATGCCGCATACACGCGTGCATGCATGCGTGTACGTGCACGTGTGCGTGCATAACGCCGACACACGCGCGCAGGGCCTACA
>NW_014577230.1:36506-45194 GCF_000485595.1 Priapulus caudatus
AAGTAAAAATAGACTTGTGTTGACCATACTGTTGGTTTAATCTCAAGACCTTCATACGCCCTAATGGCTTTTGTTCGCAGGTAAGTCAAAACTTAGATAACTATATCGTACGTGCCGCGTCTGAGAAATTTGTCTCTTTATATTTACGGGCGGCGGATTTTGCAGTTTTTGCGACGCATGGCAGTTTAGCACAACGGACGAAGAATTGTCATTCAGGGCATGCGCTTGTCAAGCTTTTGTAGTTTTTCTTTGCAGCGGCCCCAAGTATTGTCTTGTTATTGGGACGTTTGTTACGTCGTCCTTTCAATCGCGGCGGCGGAGGCTTTTCTGGCACGTGTATGTAACTTCAGGAGAGCATCCATCAATGATGACCAGTGCAAGTAAACAACTGCTACTATGGTAGTCTGGCAGTGGCGGACGGCCCAGACGCGCGCTAGAGATGATATATTATTATATAATATAGAGACAGCACACCCACGCGTGGCACACGTCAGCGCACGCACACACGATCCCACACACGCACGGGTACGCGCGCGCGCAGCACATGCACATTACGCGCGTTGATACCACGTACACACGCACCGCACCACGCACACATTACGCACGCGCGCAACCACACGCACGCGCGAACGCACGCGCGCACAGCACGCACGAACGCCCCGGCGCGCACGCACGCACGCACGCAATGCACGCATGCACGCCACGAACGAGACGCCCACCGCGCACGCACAAGGAGGGCGCCACGGCCGCCATCGCAGCCGTCCACGCACGCACGCTACACAGACACGCACCGCCGGCGCGCACGCGCATGCGCAGTCATATACATAGGGCTGCACAATGAAAAGTGTGACAAACTCACCTCTTTCACATTCTCCCGTTCACTACAACAGAATTGCGCGCGACCGCCTACGCCTTGTGCATTGTGATATACGCCGTGACCATTGATTCGTGTGCGCGAACAGCGGATTCAGATGCGGCCACATTCTGTGTGTCTCTTGGCATTTTATATGATAGCGAGATTATTAGATTATTATTAGAGCTCCACGCAACGCCAATAACGTAATACACCTCTGTATACGGGGCCATATTGGCACAGGCACTTGTAAACGTTTACAAATAGTAAAATGATGGTTAATAAACACGTAATTTTTAGTACGCCAGAAAGTCTAATGTTTCTCTACTCTCTTTTCGCCCATTCCTGCCGATAATTTCTGCTAAATGCTGTTCAAATGCTCCTCTGCCAACACACAAGTACAGCCGCACGCCGACGCCGCTGTGGGCCGCTGCACGAAACAGATAAATTACAGAGTTTGTTGGCTTATAAAAGTTAGAGTTGTTGTTTAGAGCTTAGAGTTAGTGATGTTTATATACGAATTATTAGAGTAGGTAACGTTGCATCTATAATGTCGTTGTTTTGTTCACAGCGCAGTGAGGAGTAATATAAAGTTCCTTCGAACATAAATACTAGGGTTGATAATTGAAAACTAGCGTAGGGACGATATTTCTTACACACACGCGATTTCAGCTTTCTCATGTAATTCACGCGACGCGTTGACAACCTTTTATATTCTTTGTTACAGAATGTAGTAAGTTGGGTGAAGTAGCGGCGCGCGACACAATGTACGGGTAAATGATATCGAACGAGACCCCGAGCGCAATGCCCCAACCATCAAAAAAGACATGTCCAAAACGATGGGCAATCTTCTGCATTCTATCAAGAACTAATAAATAATAATATAATATAAAAAATGTAAAAAAAATAAAAAATAAATATAAATAATATAGTTTTTATTAGCTCTTGATTCTATAGATAACATTACACAAAGAGCTGTACAAAAATTGTTACAATGTTGTAGATTTGCGTCATTTGCGAGCTAAAAACCAGCAGACGTGAGTAGCTTCTTCAACTCAGTATAACTAACAATCGAATCGGTGGAGTTGACAAAGTAAAGTTGTTATCAGGAGGCGTTTCACCGAAGTCGTGATGTTAACTTTAATATTATGATTGAATCACTAATCATAGATAAACTTTCCGTAATTATAATTAGCTTCAATTCATACTGAAAATCTGTTTCACGGAAGGCGATTTAAATAAATAGTACATATTTTAACTAATCACATAATTAAACCGATTTTGAGACAGTGAATTACACTGTATTCAAAATCTGCGACAACGCCAAAAAGTATCTGCATAATTCGGTACATGAAAAGGAATTAATTTGCAATTATAATCGACTCAAATTAGTACAGCTATGCTTAGATAATTTAAATTTCCTTTTGGTAAAAATTGAAGCAAAATTTCCGAATTGTAAAATCCTGCAGCGAACTTAATATACTTAGTACTCCCTACGAAACTCGACTACCGGATTATCAATTGAACAAAAAATTTTGTCATTATTAACTCGGTGATGACTACTACTAGAGTGTAGGACGCCCAACATAATTATGACTTCAGTGGATTTAATCATCGCTCCTGAGTAGAATTTAAATATTGCTGTATTAAACTTAATCATGATATAGATCTAATTGCCAGCCCTTCGGGAATCATTCACTTCAATTCTAAGTACGCGAAGTTAATCATGATTAACGACTTAAATTACGATTCGTGAAACTCGGCCCCTGGTCGTTTAATAATGGGACCAAATTTGTAGAATTTAGATAATGGACAAAATTTGTCGTTATGTAATCGCGTTGGTGTTAGCTATACATGTACACTCTATACGCCGACTGCGCTTATATTGTATGGCCGACACAAGTTGTCTGTACTAGCATCGACGTGTGTAGTAACGGTGGTGTTATTCTTGCGCGCCTACCCCAAAGCAAGCGGTCCCCTAACAAATTCCTTAGCGATGTGGCGCCATCTGTTGTGAACGACGGTAGTCGCGGTGAGAATCCCACGCGTATTAGTGGGCCTAAGTAGAGCCCTAGTGTCTTCTCTACATGAAACCTGCACAACAGTTTAAAAACGGTCATTTCGGCCTTTTATCCGAGTCATGCTTCTTTACTGTTAATTATGAGCGATACCGCTATATTGGGAGCGATGAGTGAATTGTCCACCCACGCTAATTTGATTTCATATCGTAGCGTTCAACCTAGCGGAGTCTACAGCTCGTGATTTCAACTGAAAACGTTTTTTATTGGCGATGGTCCTGGTCCGTAACGCTGATGGGCTGATCTTATCAATTACGAGGCGGCTAAATTAACCATGTGCAGGATAACGTTAGGCGAAATGTATTTCTTACCTCTAATTCATGTTATTAATTATAATGTAAATGGATATTATTTGGGCACTACGCACAATTGTTGTTTGTACCTTTCTCAAAACTAGGGTCATGGTTCCTCGCTTATACCTGCCCGTCCAGCTTAGAGAGGTAGCAGTCAATAAAATCTTCGTTATGCGCTCGAGCGTCATTAAAAGTTTAAAAGAAGCGACAGCCCAAAATGATTAACTTATTGATAATATTAGTTTATTACACTATATATAACTCATGCGTACACTAGTGCAGGTGTCCCTTTGCTCTACCTCCTAAAACCTGTGCACAGAGTATAGATTTCACCGCAATCATTGATAGTTATTCACGCCAGAAATATAGAAGAGCAAGGCTTATCCCTCTCTTATAGCGACGCATTTACTCGCCGGGCATTTCATCGACACACAGTCCTACATGTAGAGGAGCAGCCACATGACAGTTACAGTGGACTGGAGCGGTATTACCGCACCACAGCAACAGATTATCGGCGCATTGCGCTCAAACGCATTTAAACTCGCGTTTGAAATACATCTCGCCCTCTAGTCGACATTAAACTAGGCTATAATGGCACTGTTTCCATCTCAGTTGAGATTGGTAGTAAACAAGCGTACACCTAAAATCCCGAATATATATTAATGTCACTTATACCTGCGCCCAATGTATACGGCGTTCAGCATTTATGATACGATACCTAGTAATAGACTGTGAATTTCTATTACTACTACTTCAAGATAATAAGTAGCTAATTCTCTCTTGGACAGTGGAGGTCTATCCTTGTGGAGAAAACAAAAGACGCTACTATTTTCATAGATACTTCTGTAGCTGCAACACCTTGCCAAATGATAGCCTACAACAACCCACGAAGCAGGAAAAGATAAATGTTAATAACTTACACAACAGGATACATTAAGTATATTTGCCCTGTAATAGTTGCTCGAGTGAAGGGCTGTTACGACAACACTGTGACAGCTGCCAATAAGCAAATCAACATCAGTGCTCTCTTTAGCAACATGGAGGACGCATGGAAATACCATCCACAATTGTTGCTGCGCTATCATCCCCTATGCGACTGTGCCACGCAACCACGCGACTTCAACGAATAGTAAACCCCGCACGAGATACGCGGGGGCTAATTGCAACCACGATTGGGCGAGCTATGCATATGTGCCCAACCAAACTTCTTACATGAAATCATAGACAAACGTTCTACAGCTGTCCTAAAGACCTTCCTATATATGTTTTTCTCTATACTTCATACGTTCGCATGTCCATCGAAAATTTGAAACGCAGGCAGGAGAGAAGTTGCGCTACACTTACTGCATGACGTACAGTTGGATAACGTAGTAGACAGTGAATCAATCTTGAATCAACCCTTCTTTGGAATGCTCGCAGCATCTGATCAACACCCCGAAAAAGACAACAATGAATGTTTAACTGCATAAACGAAATGATACGAATATCATTAAGAAGTTACCAATGATACTACAACACTATATGGCGCTGACCACTTGGGCGGGTTTGCCGCAAGCGTCACTGACGAACATTGACGATCAGGACATAGAAGAAGAAGAAGCAGAAGAAGAAGAAGAAGAAGAAGAAGAAGAAGAAGAAGAAGAAGAAGAAGAAGAAGAAGAAGAAGAAGAAGAAGAAGAAGAAGAAGAAGAAGACGACGAAGAAGAAGAAGAAGAAGAAGAAGAAGAAGAAAGAGAAGAAGCAATAATAAGAAGACGAAGAAGAAGAAGAAGAAGAAGAAGAAGAAGAAGAAGAAGAAGAAGAATGCTCATAATGCCATAGACGAATGAACAACGTGTGTGACGGCAATGCTAGAGCCGCCACGCTCCCGGTAACAGTCGCCTAAACATGCGACTAAAATATCTTATAATATGACCACCTATATTATTTATTTTATTTTTAACATTATTATTTACTATTATTATTTATTACTATTTATTATGCGCGTGGTTATATATTTTCTCTGCTGAAATGCGATGCGAGGAGTACTCTATACTCAGGGCGTTACATGAGATGGCAGTTAATGAGCCTATATAAAGCACAACCCCGGCGCGCGCGTGGTTATATTCCCGCGAGTATGCTAGTTTAAATGTGGTCACTAATTGCAGAAGCAGCATCGTCACACAGCGAAACAGTTACAGCGAATATAATTAAAGTTTTGATTATAAAACAAACTGCATTCGACATAATAAATGTTTTTAGGAAAGGACATGTGATAAATTATAATAGATACATGGTAAGTCGTAAACCTAATTGAACATTGTGTTGAGCATTAAAGCGGTCAAACAAATTCCCATTAGCTACGACGTACACACATTTAGGAACGTACGATCCACATAGCCCGCAGATGTTTATCATTATTGATCAAGTATATAATTTATTCTGGTGATCTTTCTTCGAGGAAACGCCGCCTGTCATCGCTGACGGCTCGCCGTTGATCGAAGGTCACGTGGTGAAGCCATCAGTTGACGTAGATTTTCATGAAGGTTGCGTACATTAAGGACCTCTTGAGTGGGTCGCGGTGTCACCTGGTGTCGCGTGTCTCCTGCCCCTGCCGTGCTCAGCATCTACGCATGTCACCAGGAACATGATTGGCCGCAGTTTAACCGCAGTAGTGACAAGAACGCTTCTTCATTCATTCACTTGCTCTGGGTTTTTTTCGGGGCTCGGCATGTAGCTGGCTAAAGCTCTTAGCGAAATACAGGGTCTGGAGAAATAGACTTTCATTCTCTGGTAATTGTTGCGGAAAAGTTCGCGGCTAATGGTGAACCACAGAGAGCCGATGTCATCGTGTGATTCACTGATAACGCCCACCGACTTTTCGAAGGCGAATTCAATGCAGCGGCTCGACGTATTCCGATATAGATTTGCTCACGAGGAGCGTTGATTCCATCGCGAATCGTCTCTGAGCCGCAGTGTTAATGCTGTCTGTCCGGTCCGGTAATAAGCACATGTGAAGCAAAACGTGCTGTAAGTCAGCGTTCATGCTACCGCCGTGTACGTCGCGACCGTGCTGCCACCCGACGACAAATGTCCGTTATACAGCGATCGCAGGGTCACACGTGATTGGTGCATACAGCCCGGCTTTACGCAGTCTCCGCCATATCACTGATGTATTTTTTATACATTTAATTAACTGTTATCGTTCGGTAACGAACACAAAAACCGTTGTGTGTGTGTGTGTGTGTGTGTGTGTGTGTGTGTGTGTGTGTGTGTGTGTGTGTGTGTGTGTGTGTGTGTAGCATACATGTTAACAGGTATATCATCACACGATTTACGACATTGGATACATAGCCTACCTACGTAACGATGTTCTAACACATTTCACACATGCGACATATAATTCCGTATGCAAAATACTATAACAATTACGTCCGTTGAGTCGCTATCGACATAGAACTCAGATTACAGCTAAATATTCCTCTCACGAAGTACAGCCCGTTCAGTGACAATATACGCACCAGAAGAGATTCACGAGTATTTCTATATTAAGAAAAATTCCAAAGTATATTGGCTTGTTAACTATAATTTAAATAATCGGTCTAGCTATCATTAACGGGTCAATACTCTTGAATTTATCTTAAAATATAATAACTTTTATCATTATCATGAAATTCGACGAACATAGTCCACAATCAGCAGAAATTGTCATAATAACAAGATAATACAGATCCGACGAATATCTCATTCTAAGACCCGCGGACATGTAAAATATATGTCACCAACCTCAGCGATAATATCTCAAATACTTCCCCGACTGTTCGCTTAATAGTACACACTGCTGCCACGAGATCTTGGTGACACCATTTTTTATCAATAACAGTGAATGCCGTACATTTCGCTATTGCTAATAATACTCGGCTATGACGTCATGGCTTCACAAGCAGGCTATGACGTCATGGTTTCACAAGCAGTGTGTTCGAGCTTTCGTGACTGAAGTTTATTGGCGCGATATCACGTGCGCGGCGCGCTAACCTGTAAAACACCACATAACCTAACATGCACTGAAATCATTCCTGCGAATCACCTATAACTCGTGTTCGCTCTCACTAACGATGTGTTACTAGCACTATATGCCGCCTCGGTAACCACACGCCAGACACGTAACTTTAGGCCCAGCGCACACGTGAGTAATTTTACTCGAGTAAAATGACGCATGAGTCATTTTACTCACGTGTGCGGCTGATTTTCACTGAGTAATTTGACGCATGCGACATTTTACTCAATATCAAACGCGTTTTACTCAACGTGTGCGTGCGCGCGGAGTAAATTTACTCAACACTGGTACTCACAGCGCATGCGTTTAAATCATTGTGCGCCCAGTATTGGCTGCGCACAGTCACGTGATCGGCATTACCACTTATTCCTTGAGTAATTTTACTCACGTGTGCGGCGAACGCTGAAAATATTACGCGTGAGTATTTTGACTCGTATACCGCCCAGTACGCACACAACTGCCTCGCGCTCCCGAATGTGTTTTGAATGACAATACATACGTTCCGTGCGCATATGCACAACAGTAGACCTCTCTCTCTCTCTCGCGAACAATATGTCTTATTTTACAGCCCGCTGGAGTATAGCGTATGTCTCACTGATCGTTTATCTATCACTGGCACACGTATATCTACGCTATTTAGCTGGGCAGTATAACGAAACTGTAGCGACAACAGCTAGAGTACCTTATAGGGCGAATGAGATAAAACTCCTATTAAAAGCCTCTAAAGTCTGTAGAACACGATGGAATCTGCTCAGCGTTCACGATATCATCAACGTCAACGTCAACGTCAACGTCAGTAATGATGTCGTTGCCGATGTCAACGTTAAGGTCAACGTCACTGTCAGCAACAATGTCAACGACAATGCCAATATGTTGGTTTGACAGAGCACACGCATGCGCGCACACACGTACGTGAACGTACGTGAACGTGCGTGCGTGCGTGCGTGGGTACGTGCGTGGGTGCGTGCGTGCATGCGTGCGTACGTGCGTGCGTGTATAACGCTGAAAATTGCATACACGCGGGGCTCAACACATCATTGATCACTATAGTGTGACGCATGCTTGCGTACACGCGTGCGTGCATGCGTGTACGTGCGCGCGTGCGTGCGTAAGACTTGCACATACGCGGGGCCTACAGATAACCGTTGTGCCGCGTATGCCGCATACACGCGTGCATGCATGCGTGTACGTGCACGTGTGCGTGCATAACGCCGACACACGCGCGCAGGGCCTACAACTCGCTGATGACGGTCGAGTTATGCATGCTGCGTACACGCGTGCGTGCATGCGTGTACGTGCGCGCAGGGCCTACAACTCGCTGATGACGGTCGAGTTATGCATGCCGCGTACACGCGTCGACGACGTCGCAAACGAGCCGACCATACTCTGACCGCGGTCGCCACCGCGGCGGGTCCCTCCCCTGCTGCA
>NW_014577230.1:45219-56713 GCF_000485595.1 Priapulus caudatus
GTCCTCCCCGTGTGGAAAGTTTGACTTATGTTATAAACGGAAAAAATGCCCGTATATTTAAGACAACAATGTAAAAACAATGTATAAACATTATCTCGTGGTTAGATTAGATGTAGCGAACTCAGAAAATCTAGATGGAGGGGTCTTTGGTTATACATTGTTTTATACATTGGCGCATTGTGTTTTGCGTGTTGTGACGTTGCACCGCGCTCGGTGCGCAAAAAATAATTTTCCCACTATTTTAATGTTTTTGAACGTGGAATTGTAGAAAATAAATAATAACTGGGAAAAAAAATAAAATAGGCCCAGTGCAACGCTGTCATATTCCTGTCAGAATGTTCGCACCCAAGTTTGGAAAGGATCTTGAGCGCGTGCGGAAACGTATAGCACGGACACACATACACACGCACACACACAGAAAATCTACCAATTATATAAGAAGAGTAATATGCGCCACTTTTTCAATGATCAAACACGATTAAGTGATTTCGAAGCCAGTTATTATTTAACACATGATGTAACGCGATACATACCCGCTGTAATCAGTCGACGACGTCCACTACCACTACGCATTTAACCAATATAGTGACGCGTACTTGCCCGCTTGCGCTGTGGCGCAGTGGTAGGCACGCTGCCTAATACGTTAGCGGGTCGGGGAGTTCGAAACGTTCGATAGCACGCGCGAAAATTAAAAATAATATTTTCCGCACCGGCGTGCGCAACTTCTTTTCTGTCATCCTAAATACTATGCATATTTAAAATATATGTAATTTAAAATTTAGTATACATAAAAGGGAATGCAGCAACACGCACAGCATACGCGAATGATACTAATTTATACCGGCTTTTGATGCCAATGGTATGTCCGTGATCTACTATCGGGACGCATGTGACCTAATGGAGCATTGAATACATCAGCGTGTACCTTGCCGCAAATCGTGCGTCCAGTCGTCTGCAATGTCGCCTGACACGCGAATTACGGTTGTCAAGGTACGACGCCATCAACGACGTATCAATTCCTCAATACGATGCTAATGGGATGCATTCCTTAAGTACTACTGTGTTGTAGGGTTGGCGTGCTACCCCCACCACTTACGAAATGACATAGCGTCTCAATCTGGACATCATCTCTATCTCTTGAACCGTTTAATCTTTACTAGAGCAATACGCCCGTGCAAAACGTGGAGAAATCCTTAACCCGTGGTGTTAGCTATACATGTACACTCTAATACGGCCGGACCGCGCTATATGTATGAAGCCGACAAGTGTGTCTGTAAATAGCAACGACGTGTTAGTACGATGGTGTTACGCTGTGAGCCAATAAGCGATCCGTGGACTTTACCCCAAGCAAGGCGCCCCCTATCAATTCCTGAGTCGATGTGGCGCACATCTGTAATGAGGAACGACGTATGTGCGGTGGATTTCAGCGCGTGGTATAGAGACCTAAAGTGGCTGGGGGTGGTCTTCTCGAGCAGTAAATACGCTGCATCAGAAGTATAGAAACGTTATTTGCGCTTTATCGATCATTCTTTATGTAATTATAGGGGATACCGCCTATAGGTGGTGAGCTGAATTGCTCCATCCACGCTAATTATTTCATATCATAGCTACTTAGCTTACACTTGTGATTCAAATAAAAGTTTTTTATTTGCGATAGCGGCTGTCTACGCGTTGATGCTGATCTTACATTACGGGGCTAATTAAAACCATGTGCAGGATAACGTAGGTTAAATGTATTGCGCCTCTATTAATTTATTATATTAATGTAATGGGATAATTTATTTGCACACGCACATTGCACTTTTCTCAAAAAATCATAGGGGGACAGGTGCCTCGTTGCCTCGACAGCTAGAGAGCGTAAGCAGTCATAAGACTCTTCGGTTATGCACCCGAGCGCTCATTAAAGGTTTAAAAGAAGCGACACAATTGATGTAATTATTGATAATATTATTATTACATATATATATTCATGGTCATCTGGTGACAGGTTCCATCTGCTACATTCTTCAAACCTGTACAACGAGTTATTAATTCACGGACAATCATTGATAAGTGTTCACCACAATAGATAATAGAAGAAAAAGCTGAGACCTTTTCTATATCTACGGCATTTAACCGTATTTCATCCACGACACACAAGTTTACATGTAGAGGGCAGCCACATGAACAGTACGTGACTCGACGCGTCAACCCGTACGCAGCAGCAACATGAATCCCGGTCCAGTCCCCAACCATTTAACTGCGCGTTGGAAATACATCGTCGCTCTATCGAACTTAAACTAGCTATAATGACTGATTTCCCATCTTGTTTGAGATTTGGAGTAAACAGGTGTATTGACACCTATAAATCCTCGCAACATATATATAATTCACTGAGTATACCGCAATGGTTATAGGCGTTTCATGATACGAATAGCTCTAGGTGAAGTAGAAAACTGTGAACTTTCTATTACTACTATATTCAAATAAATAAGTAGTAATTCTCCTGATAAGGTGGATGGTCTAATACTTAAGAAACAAAGAGACGCTACTATTGTTTCATTGGCTTCTTATGTACTTATAGTTCCGAGTGAAACGGGCTGTTACGACAACACTGTTGTGACAGCTGCGAATAGAACAACAACATTAGTGCTTCTTAGCAACATGGGGAAGGAGCCAATGGAAAAAGAATCAACATTGTTGTTGCCGATATCAATCCCTATGAACTGTTGGCACACGCAACCACAGCGACTTCTGAGCGATAGCTAACCACGTGATAAGGGGGCAATTTCAACACACATGGCCAAGCTATCGCATATGCTGCACAAACTCCTACATGAAATAAGACCACTGGTTGTCAGCTGTACCATCGAAAACCTGATCCTAGTATTATTTTTTCATATTCATAGTTCGCTAATTCCATCAAAAAAATTGAAGCGCGCAGCAGAGAAGTTGCCATACACTACGTGCGTATGAGACAGTACAGTTTTTAACTCGTAGGAGGTGAATCAATTAATCACGTTTTTTGGAAATGTACAACAAACATCTGATCCAAAAACGCCCCGAGAAACAACAACAATGATGTTTAATGATAAAACGAATAAGTAACGTACATCATACAGAAACTACTAAGATACCTAACAACACTAGTAAGTGCGTACTGACCACGCGGCTAAAGCGTCACTCGCACACATAGGATACAATAAAGAGCAGACAAGGAAGAGAAGAGATACGTAAAGCAGAGAAGAAGAAAGAAAAGAAGAAAGAAGAAAATGAAGAAAAGAAAAAAAGAAGAGAAGATGAAGAAGATGATAAAGAAGAAGAAGAGAAGACAAAAAGAAGAACGAAAGAAGAAGAAGGAAAAGAGAAGAACGTAAAAAAGAAGAGAAGCAGAAGAACGAAGAAGAATGAAGAATGCTCATGAATGCCATAGACATTTGGTGAGTATGACGTCGGAACTGTGTGACGCGGATGCTAGGAGCGCGGCGCACGCGCCCCTCGCGCGGTAACAGTCGCCCTAAACCATGCCGGAACTAAAATACTTTATAATATGGACCACTAGTATTCATATTTTTATCTTTTAACATAGTTATTAACTGGATTATTATTATTGACTATTATGATGCCGCGTGGTTATATATTTTCTCTGGCTGTAAATCGATGCAGCGGAGTACTACTCATACTAAGGGCGTTTAGCATGAGATGGCAGTTAATGAGCGACATATATAAGACACAACCGCCGCGTCGCAAGCGTGGTATATACTCCCCGAGTAATGCCTGTTTAAATGTGGTCACTAGATTGCAGAAGCAGACATCGTCAGCACAGGCGAGAACAGCGTACAGCAGCGAATATAATTATTAAAGTTTTTGATTAGTAAAACAAACTGCATTCGACATAATAAATGTTTTAAGAAAGGACATGTGAGATAAATGATGATAATAGAATACAATGGTAACAGTCGTAAACTCAAATTGACCATGTGTGTTGAGGCATTAAAAGCCGATCAAACAAAAACCCATTAGCTACGACGTGCACACATTTAGAAACGTACGATCCACATAGCCCGCAGATGTTTATCATTATTGATCAAGTATATAATTTATTCTGGCGTATATTATTTATATGAAGAACTATGGATGAGCCATGGAAATATAATAGAAAATAGAATATACATATATATATATGTATATATATATAACATATATATATATGTATATATATATAACATATATATATATATATGTATTATATATAATAACATATAGGTATATATATATATATATAAATTTTTCTATGGGATGAACGCATCTACGAGCCCAAGACTAAATAATACATTCACAATTTGGCTTTTTGCCATGGAACATTTGATAACCGTTCTTCACGCGATATTACAATAAAATCCTATGTATTGATGTAATATAAGAAGAAACTGATATTAGAAGAGATAGTCATCATAGTATGTTGTGTGATATCACTACGGCCGACATGGGTGTGTGTGTGTGTGTGTGTGTGTGTGTGTGTGTGTGTGTGTGTGTGTGTGCACGCTCAAATGTCTGTGTGTGCGTGTGCAAGTGTGTGTGCGTGCATATTCCTGCACTCTTTCTTCTGCGGGTAATCACTGGTGGTGATGATGTCCCATTTTCCACAGACTACGATATACCATCTCAAAAAACCTATACAAAAATATCTCGAGTAAAGATGATGTTTCTGATTTTATAAACATACCGTGAGCAAAGTGATTCTGGCTCTTGACAACTCCTGTCATCCAGTGGCCGCTGAAAGCAAAATATGTATTCAGATTGAAACATACGGTTTGACGAGACGTCAACACTGTTGCTAACAGGTTAATTACGTGGATATCTCTCATGATTGACAATTACTGTTAATATTATTATGAAATTAGATAAACTTATCCCAAGATCTGTGTACAACAGATCTTAGATAGAGCCAGTACATTATATATCCGCTGAAGTAAATCGTATTGAGTCGTAATTTACCGTAACACAGCCGAGCGGAAATCAGTGAACAATTTTCAATAAACAATACTATTTGTGTAAACATGTTATAATATTTGTCCCTAAATTTTATACTATGTGTAACAAAATATTATACTATTATTATCAGAATAATAGCGTATTCTCTTTGAATTAATTTTCTTATTTCATTTTTATTACGTTTAACCCAATTGCATTTAACCCCCTGCATAACCTTATCTTATGCGCATATGCCACCTCTCCGGTTATTATCTATATCGTCCTCCATCTGTAGTTTTTCATTCATGGTTGTTGTTATTTTTCTGCTGGGGTGACTCCGTAAATGCGGTGACGGTGACATACTAGCTGGAAATATATATAATAGGTAGCAATGTACTATGATTGAATTTACTTCCGTGGAAATAAATAGCACCCTACCTCAAGATAATATATTTCAGCATAATTGTCAGATAGTGTGTAAGACATGATTCATATAATAATTCATAAGAGATACATTGGCTGATTGGGAGTCTAGCAAATATTCTCAATAAATAATGACAGATGTGTCGACGACGTCGCAAACGAGCCGACCATACTCTGACCGCGGTCGCCACCGCGGCGGGTCCCTCCCCTGCTGCAGCAGCACAGCGCCTGCTTGAACTTGCTGCGGAACTTCTGACTGAAGACGCTGTAGAGGAGCGGGTTGGCGGCCGAGTTACAGTAAGCCATTATGTTCACGAAGATCAGAATCGTCCACGTCTCCTGGAACTGCGAGTGCGCAAAGCGCCTGTAGAACAGCAGGACCTGATGCGGGGAGAACGAGACGAAGTAGACGATGACGGCGACAATGAGCATCTTGACGACACCCTTGCGAGCTTTCAGAGCGTCGGACATCTCTTTCTTGCCGCCGCCGCCATTTCCGAGCGACTTCTGTGTGGCTTGTAGCTTCCCGACGCTGGCGAAGAGTCGGTGACTGATGCGCGCGTACAGCGCCGCCTGCAGCAGCATCGGGATCAGATAGAAGAAGGTGAACTGCGAGAATTGGAACGTGTAGCTTGCTCGCGCGCTCGGGAAGTCCATGAGACAGGGCGTGAAGTCCGGGTTGTGCGGCATGACGGCGATCAGGCGATGGTACATGAGGTTCGGACAGGCGAAGCCGAGAGCCACGGGCCAGATGCAGCCGATGATGGTGAGCACGCGTCCACGGCTGCACCACAGGTGCGCGTGCACTGGGTGAATGATAGCTATGTACCTGCAAAAGAGATAGACTTTGTGAGAATCCCCAATTACGACAGCTAGATGAAGAATACCGAATGCAGCTGTCAAACCCTTGTACAACAGAGCGATGCAAACACGGAGAAGGTTCATTATTACTGACTACGATAGGTACTGCTTTCTACCCTCAAAAGCATAGAGATGAATACACGTTAGGCAATAAAAGAGATAGGGTTATTTATCAGTTAGAAACTACTGTCAACGATAGAGTTTGGAATATACATATGCTACTGGTAACCCCTAACAATAGAGTTATTTATAAACATTTATTAAACCTTTATACCAACGACAAAATAAATGGAATAACACACAACAATCAAATGTTACGTTAAACGACAAAGATTTTTAAGTATTTCCGACAATAGAGATGAGAATAAACCTTGGTAAGAGCAGATGTTAGTATCAGTGATGCGGTCGACGACCGTTACTGCTATTCTGCGCGCTGCACATTGCATTTAGGTATTTAAAGAGGTCTCCAGCGAGACATTTATTTATGACTGTCTCAGGGGTCACATGGGAGGGAAATGTTGCTATGTTACGCATAGCTAAAAAAGTGAAGATATCGGTTTAAGATTATGTGCACAAACTGACGTACGTTCAGATTTTTCTCAATGGTTTAGATTTCAATTCAGCCGTATTGCAAAGTAGCCTAATAGGGTTTCCTCACTAGGGAAGAATTAAAGTGACAAATAGAAAGCTTAAGAAACATCTTGACACGGGGGCTCCATCTGGGAAATGTGAATAAATCAATAAGTGAAATAAAAGCAATGTTTGCTGTCCTGATTGACTGATTAATATCGGGAAATGAGAATGCATAAATGCATAAATTATTGAACTGTGGTACGTGCCTGTACGCATGAACGCAGCACTCCCCCACACACACACATGGACACACACACACACACACAAACAAACAAACACGCACGCACATTCAAACAAACAAACAAACACACACAAACAAACAAACAAACAAACAGACAAACAAACAGACAAACCCCCCCAACCCCCACACACACATACACATACATACACACACAAACAAACAAACAAACGCATACACACACACACACGCACGCCCGCACGCACGCACGCACACACACACACACATACATACACACACACATACATACACTCACACACACACACGCACGCTAACGAGTTGTTATGTTGAACAAGCGTCAATTTTTCTAAGCATTACGCTACGAGCATTACCCATATAGAGTATGTTGTTGTTGAATATTCCTAATTACTCGTCACTTCCTCATTATTTTATCTCCGTACCTCGACTGCCGCTCATCTCATATTGTATGGTGTTATGTTGCATTACCGACGGGCATTTGCCAACGTCATGTACAATAGTTACACAGCTGGCTGTTTAGGAAGCAGGCATCGTTCAATGCAGACTCCGAGTGACTGCACATCTCGATTGCTCTCAAAGGCTCACGGATAAAAAAAACGTTACGAGAACGCATGATAGATGGCGCGACAATCAAGGCGTGTACGTCATCGAATTATAGAAACGGTGTGCGCATGTGTCGACACTGCGTTCTTATGAAATAATTTAACCTATAAGCGCGTTGCAACGTTGTCCGGTCATAATGAAGAGAACTAGTTGAAATCTAATTCGTGCGTCATGTCCGGTAATTATAGGCCTACTCAATGCATAATGGTAATGCGCGTGCACGCGTTAAAGGCTCACAATGCACATCCAAACGCTAATTTCTCCAGTACTAGACTAACAAATACTTTGTGTCATGTATAATCACACTACCTTATGGCAAAATAAACTCTAGTTCCTCCCATTTCACTGCGCGTTTGCTTAAAACCCACAAGAAAGAGGTGCGAAATCTGGTAATCTGGCCAAACAATTTAGCCTCGAAGCGGTTAGGTGACGTCACATGTTTTTATCTTTGCTACACCTGTACCGCTGTACCGCAGCACCGCTGTACGGTTGCTTGGCAGAGCAACGCAAAACTGTCAGCAACATCGGAGAATTTGAACAACATTGGAGGTATTTTCAAATGCCTTTTATAAGACAACGCGCAGTGAAATGGGAGGAACAAGAGTTTATTTTGTCATAAGGTAGTATGATTCTGCATGACACGAAGTATTTGCTAGTCTAGTACTGGAGAAATTAGCATGTAGATGCGCATAGTGCGGCTTTAACGTGTAGCGTTTAGTTTTGATTAAAGGTTTCAGCACTCGCGCCGGCAATGTATGTTTACATGCGCTATTATTTACCCCAAGCAAGCGTCCCCTACAATTCCTGCGATGTGGCGCCATCTGTTGTGAACGAACGTAGTCGCGGTGAATTCCACGCGTATATGGCCTAAGTGACTAGTGTCTTCTCTACATGAAACCTGCATCAAAGTATAAAAACGTCATTTCGCCTTTTATCGATCATTCTTTTATGTAATTATAAGGATACCGCTATATTGGTGAGCTGAATTGTCCACCCACCTAATTTATTTCATATCGTAGCTACTAGCGGAGTCTACACTCGTGATTTCAATAAAACGTTTTTTATTGGCGATGCTGGTCCTACGCTGATGCTGATCTTAATTACGGGCGGCTAATTAAACCATGTGCAGGATAACGTTAGGCTAAATGTATTTTTTCCTCTATTATTTATTAATTATTAATGTAATGGATAATTATTTGCACACGCACATTGTTGTTACCTTTCTCAAAAATCTAGGGGGTCAGGTTCCTCGTTACCCCCGTCAGCTAGAGAGGTAGCAGTCAATAAATCTTCGTTATGCGCTCGAGCGTCATTAAAAGTTTAAAAGAAGCGACACAATTGATTAATTATTGATAATATTATTTATTACATATATATATTCATGCGTACACTAGTGACAGGGTCCCTTTGCTACCTCCTAAACCTGTCACAGAGTATAATTCACGACAATCATTGATAGTTTTCACAGTAGATATAGAAGAGAAGCTTATCCTTCTCTATATCTACGCATTTACTCGCTATTTCATCGACACACAGTCTACATGTAGAGGGCAGCACATGACAGTACGTGACTGACGCGTTACCCAACAGCAACAGATATCGGTCCATGCCCAACCATTAACTCGCGTTTTGAATACATCTCGCTCTATCGAACTTAAACTAGCTATAATGACTGTTTCCCATCTCGTTGAGATTTGGAGTAAACAGCGTAACACCTAAAATCCTCGAATATATATATAATTCACTTATACCGCAATGTATAGGCGTTCAGCATCTTATGATACGATACCTAGGTAATAGACTGTGAATTTCTATTACTACTATATTCAAATAATAAGTAGTAATTCTCTTGACAGTGGAGGTCTATCCTTGTAGGAGAAAACAAAAGACGCTACTATTTTCATAGATATTCTGTACTGTAGCTGCAACACCTGCCAAATGATAGCTACAACACCCACAGCAGGAAAAGATAAATGTTAATAACTTAACAACAGGATACATTAACGTATATTGCCCTGTAATAGTTGCCGAGTGAAGGGCTGTTACGACAACACTGTGACAGCTGCAATAGCAACAACATCAGTGCTTCTTTAGCAACATGGAGGGACGCATGGAAAACCATCAACATTGTTGCTGCGCTATCATCCCTATGACTGTTGCCACGCAACCACGCGACTTCACGAATAGTAACCACGAGATACGGGGGGCAATTGCAACCACATGGCGAGCTATCCATATGTGCACCAAACTTCTTACATGAAATATAGACAAACGTTTACAGCTGTACCTAAAGACCTTCCTATATATTTTTTCATATTCATAGTTCGCATTCCATCAAAAATTTGAACCGCAGGCAGAGAAGTTGCCTACACTACTGCATGGACGTACAGTTTGATTAACGTAGAGAGGTGAATCAATCTAATCACCTCTTTTTTGGAATGTCCAACATCTGATCAAACCCCGAAAACACAACAATGAATGTTAACTGATAAAACGAATAACTAACGAACATCATTAAAGAACTACTAATGATACTACAACACTATGGCGCTGACCACCGCAAGCGTCACTGACGAACATTGACGATCAGGACATAGAAGAAGCAGAAGCAGAAGAAGAAGAATCACGCATGACATCATGATTCGTTCTCCCTGCCACCACCCACCCAGCTCTCGGCATGGCAGCCTCGCGTCGGGCACCATAGGTTCCATTAGCAGAAACTAGTTGTGACTATCGTCGCTCGACGATTTCATTGCTTGCCTTTGTGACAGCGTTTCACGTGCGACTGTGTCGACATTATCGACTTACAATGTCGTATATATATATATATATATATTTACGAGCGTGTTTGACAGCATGGCGTCCCTGTGTCACCGGTCACGGTATTAACAGGCAGTGTCGCAACAAGAGGCGAGATGAATTTAAGGGGAATATAACTACCCGTAAATGTCACCGGTTCGTCTGGGCAACGCGCTCTGCTAGATTCACGCAATTACGCACGCACGCAGCATCGCGCACGAAAACAGATTAATTATATTATTAATGACTGAATAATTAATGTCTAATGTCTACAAATAATCTTCGACGTGCCGGGAATGTGAGAGATGGGAGGGTGCGTGGAGGAAGGGGTGAATCTTCAAGCTTCTATACATATTACCCGCGTATGATAATCCAAGTATAAAAAATCATATATCTACCGCACGTGAGACATGTCAGCATTCTCCCCACGCTGATCGCAACTCATAAGCACAACTATGGACAGCGAGAGCGTTGCAGCCATTGATGCGCTTATTTCTAACAATTTTTGCGCCCGTTTCTACGATCATTTAGCTGCTCAGTCGAGACAATATTAGGAGCCATTATAGGTCCCATGGGGGAAATTCGACTACGATTATTGCATTCATCTAAGCAGCCAGCCACCTGCAAATTTCTTGATAAACGCGAATGCGTTATTACCCGTGGCGTAATGGCGATGTGCGAGCTCCGTTATTAAACTATCATGACGAACACACGGAGGCTGATAATGCAGTTCACATCAGTTTTTTGACACTCAATTACTGCCCCGGAATATTAGCAGCGGCGTAACATATTGGGGATGTTTTTTTGGCGTCGTGTTATTGAAATGCAGCCTAGTAAACAAATAGGCCGGCATCATCCATAAATAATATACAGCAAAGCGGCGTCTAGGATATATGAACGCGACGGGGAGTCGAATTATGTGCCGTATCGCCAATACTTCCCTAATTCTATTTTTATAGATGGAAAAATAGAAAATAGATAGATAGATAGATAGATAGATAGATA
>NW_014577230.1:56723-57157 GCF_000485595.1 Priapulus caudatus
CCATGTTTGTTCACGCAGCGGCCATGTTTATCACGCGGCGGCCATGTTTGTTTACGCAGAGGCCATGTTTGTTCACGCAGCGGCCATGTTTATCACGCGGCGGCCTGTGTGCCTCATATATATCGCACCTCATATATATTCACAATAAACGCGCTGTGACCCCGACATTGCTGTCTGTGACCCCGACATTACTGTTGACACTTAAAACAGCGCGACCGAGGAGAAAATGGGAAGAGTGAAAGGTTGACATTTAGATATTGATCTTATACGCGACGATGAGTTAATAAACGAATAAATAGACGGCGGCGTTTGTGTGTATGTGGGCACAAACGTAAACAGTGTCAGAGAGAAGCAGAAAGTGAGAGATACATAGAGAGCGAGAGCGCGTGAGCGAGAGAGAGCGTGAGAGAGAGAGAGAGAGAGAGAGAGAGAGA
>NW_014577230.1:57182-63714 GCF_000485595.1 Priapulus caudatus
TGCACCACACTGTGCGGCCGTGCCACTGGGTGAATGATAGCTTATGTACTGCCAAAAGAGATTGACTTTGTGCAGAATCCCCAATTACGACAGCTGATGAAGGAATACGGAATGATCCTGTCAAACCCTTGTACAAACAGAGCGATGCCCAAACACGGAGAAGGTTCATTATTACTGACTACGATAGGTGGGTACTGCTTTCTACCCTCAAAGCAGAGAGTATGAATACACGTTACGGCAATTAAAGGAGATTAGGGTTATTTATCAGCTTAGAAACTACTGTCAACGATTAGAGTTTGCGAATATACATATGCTACTGGTAACCCCTAACAACTAGAGTTATTTTATAAACATTTATTAAACCTTTATTACCAACGACAAATTAAATGGAATAAAACACACAAACAATCAAATGTATACGTTATTGAACGACAAGATTTTTAAGTATTTCCGACAATTTAGAGATTGAGAATAAACCTTGGTAAGCAGCCAGATGTTAGCTATCAGTGATTGCGGCTCGACGACCTTTATTGCTATCTGCGCGCTGCACATTGCATTTATGGTATTTAAAGACGGTCTCCAGCGAGCATTTATTTTATGACTGTCTTCAGGCGGATCACATGGAGGGAAATGTTGCTATGCTTACGCATAGCCTAAAAAGTGAAGATATCGGTATAAGATTATGGCACAAACTGACGACGTTCAGATTTTTCTCAATGGTTTAGATTTCAATTCAGCCGTATTGCAAAGTAGTCCCTAATAGGTTTCCTCACTAGGGAAGAATTAAAGTGCACAATAGAAAGCTTTAAGAAACATCTTGACACGGGGGCCTCTATCTGGGAAATGTGAATAAATCAATAAGTGAAATAAAAGCAATGTTTGCTGTCCTGATGACTATTAATTATCGCGGAAATGAGAATGCCATAAATGCCATAAATTATTGAATGTGGTACGTTGCCTGCTACGCATGAACGCCAGCCCCCCACCAGCACTCCCCCACACACACACATGGACAACTACACACCACACACACAAACAACAAACACGCACGCACAATTCAAACAAACAAACAAACACACACAACATAACAACATAACAGACAAACAAACAGACAACCGCCCCAACCCCCCACACACACATACACATACATACACACACAAACAAACAAACAAACGCATACACACACACACACGCACGCCCCGCAACGCACGCAACGCACACACACACACACATACATACACACACACATACATGTACACTCACTACACACACAACGCACGACTAACGAAGTTGTTATGTTGAATCAAGCCGTTCAATTTTTTTCTAAGCATTACGCTTACGAGCTATTACCCATATAGAGTATGTTGTTGTTGAATATTCTAATTACTCGTCACTTTTCCTCATTATTTTATCTCCGTACCTCGACTGCCGCCTCATTCTCATATTGTATGGTGTCTATGTTGCATTACCGACGCGGCATTTGCCAACCTCATGTACAATAGTTAACAGCTGGCTGTCTGTTAGAAGCAGGCCATCGGTCAATAGCAGACTCGATGTGATCTGCACATCTCGATTGCTCTTTCAAAGGCTCACGGATAAGAAAAAAACGTTACTGAGAACGCATGATAGGATGGCGCGATCAATCAAGGCTGTGTAAACTGTCATTCGAATTTATAGAAACGGGCGATGGGCAGACGTGTGCGCATGTTGTCGACACTGCGCTTCTTAATGCAAATAATTTAACCTATAAGCGCGTGCCAACGTTGTCCGGTCATAATGAGAGAAACTAGTTGAAATTCTATATTCGTGCGTCATGTCCTCGGTAATTATAGGGCCTACTCAAGTGCATAATGTTAATGCGCGTGGCACGCGTTAAAGGCGCTCACAATGACATCCAAACCGCTAATTTCTCCAGTACTAGACTAACTGCAAATACGTTTGTGTCATGCCATAATCACACTACCTTATGGCCAAAATAACCTTCTTAGGTTCCTCCCATTTTCACTGCGCGTTTGCTTAAACCCACAAGAAAGAGGGTGCGAAATCTGGTAATTCTGGCCAAACAATTTAGCTCGAAGCGTGTTAGGTGACGTCACATTGTTTTTATCTTTGCTACGCACCTGCCTACCGCTGTACCGCAGCACGCTGTTACGGTTGCGCTTGCAGAGCAACGCAAAACTGTCAGCAACATCGGAGGAATTTGAACAACATTGCGAAGGGTATTTTCAAATGCCTTTTATTAAGACAAACGCGCAAGTTAGAATTGGGAGGAAACTAAGTTATGTTTGTCATAAGGTAGTATTGCATTCTGCATAGACACGAAGTATTGCTAGTCTAGTACTGCCCGAGAAATTAGCATGTAGATGCGCTAGTGCGGCCTTTAAACGGTGTACGCGCTTTTAGTTTTGATTAAAGGTTTCAGCACTCGCGCCGGCCAATGTATGTTTACATGCCGCTATGTTTGGTTCACGCAGCGGCCATGTGTTTTATCACGCGGCGGCCATGTTTTGTTCACGCCAGCTGGCCATGTTTATCACGCGGCGGCCATGTTTGTTTACGCACGAGGCCATGTTTGTTCACGCAGCGGCCATGTTTATCACGCGGCGGCCATGTTTGTTCACGCAGCGGCCATGTTTGTTCACGCAGCGGCCATGTTTGTTCACACAGCGACCATTTTGTTACACGCGCGCGCCATGTTGTTACACACAAGCCTGTGGCCTCATTATATTCGCACCCTCATATATATTCCACAATAACGCGCCTGTGACTTCCTGACATTGCTTTGTCTTCGTGACCGCATTACTGTTGACACTTAAAACAGCGCGACCGAATGGAGAAAAATGGGAAGAGCTGAAAGCGTTGCATTTAGATATTGATCTTATACTGGACGATGACGTTAATAAACGAATAAATAGACGGCGGCGTTTGTGTGTTATGTGGGCCACAAACAGTACACAGTGTCAGAGAGAAGCAGAAAGTGATGAGATACATAGAGGAGCGAGAGCGCGTCGAGAGAGAGAGCGCGCCGTTGAGAAGAGAGAGAGAGACGAGAGAGAGACTGGGGAGATGAGAGAGAGGATGGAGAGAGAGAGAGAGAGAGAGAGGAGAGGGAAGGAGAGAGAGAGGAAGAGGGAGAGGGAAGAGAGAAATTACACACGCCATGACACGACAAACCCAACCCCGCACGCACGCCTTACGCACCGAACGCACGAAACGCACGTACGCACGCACGTAACGCATCAGCGCGCGCACACACACACACACACACACACACACACACACACACACACACACACACAGAGCGAAAGAGAGCGAAAGAGAAGAGAGAGAGAGAAAGATGAGAGACGATGAGAGAGAGGAGCAGAGAGAGGAAGAGAGCGAAATAAGGAGATAAGAGAGAAGAGGAGAGCGAAAGTAGAGAGAGAGAGATGAATCGATGAGAGAGAGAAAGAGAGAGAGAGAGGAGAGAGCCTGGTGAGAGAGAGTATGAGAGAGAGAGAGAGGAGATAGAAAGAGGAGAGAAGACGTCGAGGAGCAGAGAGAGAGAGAGAGAGAGGGATGACGCTCGAGAAGCGAAGTTGAGAGAGAGAGGAGAGAGAGAGAAGAGAGATCGATGAGGAGACTGAGCAGAGGGAGAGACGAGACGAGAGAGAGAGAGGAGAGAGAGAGAGAGAGTGAGTGAGAATACGACGCTATACGGCCGAATACGAAAGAGTGAACAAACAATACAGTAAAATCTTCCACCGCGCGCCGTAGGCGCTCACATCTATACCACACAAAAAAACGAACTTTGTCTATGCAGTCCGTACTTTTTATTGATTTCGGACCCCCAAACTTGGGCACGCTTGTTAGTTTAACACCCTGATGGGTGCTATATAGCACATTTTAAAAGTCTAAAATGAAAGCTAATATCTCAAAGCAATTAAATTATTAAAAGTATGTTATAAAACATGGGCAGTTGTTATCATAAGCGGTTTATGTTGGGGTGTCTGCATTTCATCTGGATGTCTGCGATAGCGGCGCGGTGTACATGCACCTGGCAGTGCGTTACGCCAGAAATGGCTTTCGTTCTTTGATCTTGACAGGCGTTAGCTTGCGGGGATGGTGTTTCTGGAATGCCAGCGGAGTCAGTATGTCCATTTGAGAGTGCTTGGTGCTGAGAGCACTGATCAAAGCTGAGTGTAACTGTGTACGCTGTTTACTGTTACAAGTACTGTATTACGAGTTTATATGTAAGTACTCTTTACAACTGATATATCTTGATGTCATTTTCAGGCATTGCAACAGGTGAAGATATAGATAGAAGTGCATTAAGTATTAACTTTTATAAGCGTTTATGCATTTATATCAATGACGGCAATTGCTTTAAATCTTACAAATCATATTAGAATTCAAGCTGAAATATTGGGGTGCATACTCCATTAGGGGTGTTCCCAACTTTTAATGGTGATTAATGATCATCATAACATAATGATATAATATATATATATATATATATATATATACATATATATATATATTGTCATATATTAGTTTGTGGTTTAATGTCATTTAGGTTAGGTTTAGGGTTAGGGTTAGGGTTAGGGTTAGGATTATCAATCATTAATCATTAATCATTAATGATATCAAAGTTGGGAACACTCCTAATGGAGCGTTAGCCAAATATTGTGGCTGAATTTACGCTAAAAGTTGTTTCTACGCGTTTCTTCTCGAGCAACGTCGGGAACCCGGCTAGTAATTATTATATTTACATAACTTCCGTGAGACGAGGTCACGTGCTCTCGCCACGCAGCGTCTGCGTCACGGGGCGCGTCACGTTGCCACGCAACGCACAGTCAGAAGATGGCGGCGCTTGAATGCACAGCTGATGAGACGGCGAACGGAAGCAGTTTCAAGCTTCATTAGGCGTGCGCGCTCGTATATACATGCAATTTTACAAAGAAAAAATTGTTGGTATTCATCCTGGCGGCTAAGCACCCATGTCTCATTGCATTAATCTGGCAGACCCAGAACACAGCGGTGACCGGACAGCATGTGTTCGATCATCATCGAGAAACTAGGTCCATCGTAGGAAATAATTGATCTATCCGTCCGGGCAAGATACCCATGCGATCAGTAATATGTTACTGCTTGCTTAGATAAAACGAATCGGGGTTGACTTCGTTTTACCTCATGATCGAATTAAAATAATCTATTTTTATACATAGATTTAGCAGTTATTAGACATAGATCGATGGTATCTCACGCGTGCATGCCAAAATGTCTATTATATCGGAATTATCTTTAGAACGTCCTAACCTGTCAATGATTGGTTAAAGCTGGCTATCGGTCGTGTCGGGCGGATAGTTCAATTAGATTTGAACCAGCTAAAAAATGTGTAAAGTTCATATAGGTTTTAAAATTGGGATAGTATTCTATATACCTTCGTATGGCGAGTGGACCATCTGCACAAAACACTTGGAATTTCACATAAGGTTAAGTCGCATGGCTTTCCTTTAACAGAAACCCTACATTACTAACATCTGTGCTGCCAACGTCACATAAATGAATAACTATAGGGAGCCGCACTTGACGAATTCAAAGTGGAATCGCGAACGTTCTTAAAACGTAAACAAAACTCTATTAAGAGAGGTTTGCGCGTAATGTGCCTAAAAGCCGCTTTCTAATATCGCGGTTTTTTTACGAAACAGTTTAAAGGCTGTATTGGCGTCGATTCATCCTGCATAATCACGAATTGCTGAAACCACGACAGAAACAACTCGACACAACTCGACACATGCAGGTGCGTGCGATTATAATTTATAAGCCTTATCATTATCACTGTGGGTGACCCCCCCCCCCTGTTTCATATCCACGACGAATCGCGTGAAAACCTCGAGGTTGGGTTGTCTTTAATAGATCAAAATCAGTGGCAGCTGAAGGCATCATTGTAATGCATCACAATGCATCACAATGCATCACAATGCATCACAATGCATCACAATGCATCACAATGCATCACAATGCATCACAATGCATCACAATGTATCACAATGCATCACTGTAATGCATCACAATGCATCACTGTAATGCATCACAATGCATCACAATGCATCACAGCTCTTGTTTGATGAGTTGTCACCAGTGCGTCTATGGCTGCACAATTCTCGCACCCGTGCACGGCTTATAACAGCGCAGAGATTCACGCCAGGCGTTTACACACCGCTTTGCTTATTCTCTTGCTAATTTATTTCCTTCTGCCGCGTATTAATATTAATTATTCATTAGCAGATACTACGACGTGCGGCGAATATTAATTATATAAAATAGATAACTTCGTGAATATGCTTCTGTGACTGACATAACTAGCGGGATACCCGGCGTTGTCCGGGAAATAGCCCAGACAAACTCAACAACTTATATATATACTAGCGGGATACCCGACGTTGCCCGGGGAAATCAGTGGCGTTACTCAGTTGGTGACCGCTTGGTTGAAAGGAAAATACCCAAAAAATCGGACTATCCATGCATCCATCCATGCATCCATCCATCC
>NW_014577230.1:70684-73012 GCF_000485595.1 Priapulus caudatus
TGTAATGATGGATAATTGTTTTGGATTTATTGTATTAGTTATACTCTTGTTTATTGATATGATTTGATATTTATTATTGTATTAGTTATTATTATTATGATTAGTATAGATAGATAGATAGATAGATAAGATAGATAGAAGATAGATAGATAAGATAGATAGATAGTAAATAGATAAATAGATAAATAGATAAATAGATACACAGATAGATACATAGATAGATAGAATGATGAATGGGTTGACGGATGGACAGACGCCCGAACGGAAAGACTGACAGGTAGACGAACGGACAGATGGACGTCAAATAAGCTGTGACAGCCCGACTGTCACGCCACAACCAGCAAAACAGGCGAAATGCTTCACCCACTGGCGAGTATGCATATAGTGTGCCTGCAAGCCCCTGAGTTAATGGCATGAATCACAGCAGTGGCTACTACGCACCTTCCTCTCTCACTCCACTCCCGATATATGTACGTGACAACGCATGCACGCGTGTTTCATAATACCGATGTAATCCGCTAGACGATTATCGATTATCATTAATAATTGATTGGACGAGCATGCACATGACACGAACCGCGGCGATTTACCAGAGCTCTCTCCTCCCTCGACTCTGGCCATTTTTATCCGCCGTCACCCCACCCTGGGCTGTCATCCTGTCTTCTACGGCCCCCCGCCATTTCCTCTTACCTTATTCTGATATGCCATAGTCGGCTTCCACTTCTTATCCTGTGCTGTCACCTTACTTCACGCTATCAGCCTGACCTTGTACGCTTACCGACACCCGCGCTGTCACCCTAACATCTACTGTCAACTTAACCATAAGCTGTGACCTTCATTCTAAGTTGTCAACCCAACCTGCGGTGACACCCCACTTTGCGCTGTCACCCTACCCCTGAACCGTCACCTTACCATGAGCTGTCACCTTTAATCTAAATTGTCAACCCAACCTGCTGTGACACCCCACTTTGCGCTGTCACCCTACCCCTAAACCGTCACGTTACTATGAGCTGTCACCTTCAATTTAAATTGTCACCCTATCCTGCTGTGTCACCCCACCTTGCACTGTCACCCTATCCTGCTGTGTCACATCTCTCTGACGTGTCACCCCTTCCCCAACATCCCACTTCTATTCCGACGCATGCACAGCAAGGCGTTGTCCCCGTTCTATTCCCCTCTCGTCTTGTAGAAACAGCTGCAGCTCAGTGATTTCTTGCAAGCGCAACAGATTGCGAGCACATTTTTCTCGTGGCAGATGGAAAGTTGAATGGATTTTCGTTTTCTTTGGATGGCATTGAGCGTAGCCGCTAGTGACACAACTTGGTGGACATACAGTTCAGGCTGCAACGCGGTGGCAAAAAGCAATCGCGTAGGGCGAAATGCAATAGACCGTCTAGAACTTCGTCATGCAATCAATCAAAGATCGTGCGCCCAGGCATGTGCTTTTCCCTGATTTAAGAATTAAGGTTGTGAAATACCGTTCAGTATTGCTATCAATCGAGTCGCAAGTCTAGGGAAAGTTATAGAGTTAGTCTGAAATAGGAAAGGTTTTGATTAACCGTGGCCGTATAGCAGTAACGGTAGCAGATCGCTACCGTACGTCGTTTCGCTAACTTCTTGGTGATTTTTAGCGAAACAACAATTCGAGAGAGGAATCGATTTTACACTGAGACTTGCGCATGCCGCGCACTCTGATTTGAAAGGATGCAATAGAATGTGGACATCAAAGCTCCATGCATGTATGGATGAGAGAAAATGGGAGCAAGGGTTGAAGATACATAACGATAGCAAAACACAACCGGAAATGACAGACGGATAGAGATATGCGAGAGTGGCAATAAATGAGAGAGAACGCTCGTTCGGGGCAGAGATTGGGAGAGAGAGAGCAGGATAAATGGAGCGAGATAAACAGAGCGACAGATAAAGAAAAAGAGAGAAAGAGATAAAGAATGTGGGAAAGAGAGATAGAGATAGTGGGAGAGTAAGTGAGAGGAAAAGATAAAGAAAGAGAGAGAGAGAGAGAAAGAGAGCGAGAGAGCGAGAGAGAAAGAGAAAGGTGGATTGGGAAAGAACAAGAGTGAGCGAGAGAGAAAGATAGTGTTTTGGTCATCATTGACGATTGACCTCAAGCAGATGAACGTCATAGCAAGGTAGTAAGTAGAACTGACAGCTGCAAGTGCGAATGCCTTTAGCGTATAGCAGACGCACTTATGAATGAACGCACAACGCACGCACGCACCCGCAACCACGCACACACACACGCGCTCGCGCGCACACACACACACACACACACACACTCTCTCTCTCTCTCTCTCTCTCTCTCTCTCT
>NW_014577230.1:76974-83255 GCF_000485595.1 Priapulus caudatus
GAGAGAGAGAGAGAGAGAGAGAGAGAGAGAGAGAGAGAGAGAGAGAGAGAGAGAGAGAGGGATAGAGAGAGAGAGAGAGAGTGAGAGAGAGATGCAGCGGTCATTTTGCTGTAAAGACAATTCCTTTTTTTCCGTCACGCAGTTTCCTCAATCTCTGAAATTCTCGGGAGATTGCGTCTCACTGCGTGTTTATCAGCGCAGCGTGTACCGTTAGCATCCAAGCTTAGCGGTGATGGCTTCACACAGTCTCCCGTTACCACAGATTCCCCGATGGACAACCCCGTGTGAACGCATTTACACATATAGCTGATCAAATATGTAGACACATACAGAATTTGCGCAGTAATAAAAACATATTCAAAGCTTATTTGGAATCATATTCAAAGATTTAGGAAGAAGCCTGTGTCAAATCTGGAAATGAAAAAAATAAAAAATAAAAACCCGTGTGGACGCGGGCTTCGAGAAAACTCTGCTCTCTCGGCGGTTGCGGTGGAATATGACGTGTTCTCGCTGCGAGGCGTAGCTCACCGTATCCCTCTGGCAGCCTCGCTCCCCCGGCCGGGTGTGCAACCCGCCTCTCTCAGCCGCTCCCTGCTCGCACGTTACTCTGAACGTTCGTCCGATAGTCTGCCCGTCCGGCCGCCTTGCCGCCCCGCCCAGCTACAGATCTGCTGCTGGCTAACATGCTGCTGCTGCTGCTGCTGCTCTGCTGATACTAACTTACTGCTGCTGCTACTACTACTCTGCTGCTGTGGCTACCTGCGGCTGCTGCATACTACTGCTGCTGCTGCGCGCATGCTGCTGCTACCTACTCACTAGCTGGCTGCTGCTCACTCTACTGCTGCTAGCGGCTGCTGCTGCGCCTGCTACTACTACTGCTGCTGCTATGCGCTGCTGCTGCTGCTGCTTACTGCTGCTGCTACTTGCTGCTGATTGTTGCTGTTGCGCCGGGCTGCTAACTGCTGCTACTGTACATACTGCTATGCTGGCTGCTGTTTTTTGCTGCTACTGCTGGCTGCTGGCTGCTGCTGCTCTACTGCTGGCTGCCGCTGGCTGCTGCTGCTACTGCTGCTGCGACTGCTGGCTGGTTGTTTGCTGCTGCCGGCTGCTACTGCTGTCTACTACTTACTGCTACTGCTGCTGCTTGCTACTGCTGCTGCTGCTTGCTGCTGCTGCTATGCTGCTGCTAGGCTGACGCTGCCTGCTACTACTAACTGCTGCTGCTGCGGCCGCTGCGCTGCTGGCTGCTGCTAACTGCTAGCTGCTTGCTGCTGGCTGCTGCTGCTGCTGTTGCTAGCTGCTGCTGGCTGCTGCTGCTGCTGCTGCTGGCTGCGGCCGCATATCTGTCAATCATCAAGCGGTCAGGCGATTACGAGTAACCGAGAAGCCCGCTGGAACCTAAGCTGTTTATTGCGCACTTCGCACATCAATCAGTCTATGTCACTGATATATCAAAAAAGCAAATGGGGGAGTGAACATTAAAGTAAGCCAGCAGAACTACCTTCTGATAAGGAAACTCGGGATCGGCGTTCGTGTTTGTGTGTTGTGTGTGTGTGTGTGTGTGTGTGTATGTGTGTGTGTGTGTGTGTGTGTGTGTGTGTGTGTGTGTTGTGTATGGTGTGTGTGTGTGTAGTGTGTGTGTGTGCTGTATGTGTGTGTGTGTGTGTGATGTGTGATGTGTGTATGTTGATGTGTGTGTGTTGCGTGTGTGTGTGTAGTGTGTGTGTGTGTTGTGTGTATGTGTGTGTGATTGTGGTGTATGTGTGTGTGTTGTGTGGTGTGTGTATGTGGATGTGTGTGTGTGTATTGATGTGTGTGCTGTCGTGTGTCGTGTTTTGTGTAATTGTGTGATGTCTGATGTGTGTGTGAGCTGTGCGTGGGCGTGTGGTGGCGTGCGGTGCGTGGCTTGCGTCGCGTATATGTGTGTGTATGTTTATGTGTGGTAGTGTGTGTGTGTTTGTGTGTAGTGTGTGTGTGTGTGTGTGTGTGTGTCTGTGTGTGTGTGTGTGCGTGTGATAGAGTGGCAAGTCGTCCCGCCGTTTCTCTCTCTCTCTCTCTCTCCGTCTCCTCTCTCTCGTCTCTCTCTTCTCCCGCGCGCTCTCTCTGCATCTTCTTTGTGTGTGTGTGGCGCGAGAAAGCTGTGCTAGGTTATTATAGCTGAGGGGTATAAGCGCTGTCAGACAGATTTATGTTTTAGCGTAAAGTGTTCGAACCTCGCGCTTCTAAGCAGACAACTAGTTTAAATAGGCGAGCGCTCTGTTCGTTTTGGTGAGTAGTCTTTTCCAAAAATGAAAGCCGGACAAAAACATAAGGCTTACACACCAGACATACACACACCGCACGCACCGCAGACGCACGCACGCACGCACCGCACGACACGCCGCAATCGCCACGTACACACTCATCCTCTGCAACAACATGACACGCTTGCGCACACACATGTCTGCATACAGAAAACTCGATGTTTACCGATGCCACCACCAGCCACAACCCTACGACTACTACGACTACTACTACTACTACTACAGCTACTACTACTACTACACTAACTTACTACTACACAGCTACTACTACTAGCTACTACTACTACATACCTACTACTACTACTACTACTACTTACTACTACTAACTACAGCTAACTACTACTACTACTACTACTACTGACTACTACTACATACTACTACGTACTACTACTACTACTACTACATACTACTACTCTACTACTACTACTACTACTACTACTACTACTAACTCTACTTCTTACTGACTACTACTACTAACTACTACTACTACTACTACTAACTACTTACTACTCATACTTACTACTACACTAACTAGCTACTAACTAACTACTACTTCATACTTATACTACTACTATACTACTAACTACTTAACTACTACTACACAACTACTACTACTACTTCTAACTTCTACTACTACTACTGACTAATTCTACTCACTAACACTACTACTACTACTTTAACTACTACTACTACTACTACTGAACTACATACAGCTACTACTACTACATACTAACTACTATACTACTACTACTATCTAGACTGGTACTCAACTACCACTACTACTACTACTACTCACTTGCCCTGCTTCTGCGCTATTACTAATTCATACTTATAACGCCTGCTGCTAGACTGCTGCATGCTATATGCCTCACAGGTGCGTGTGAAATGAGCAATCTGTGGGGAGCAATCAGTATACGATAAACTGCGCAAGTTTCTTCTCGTGTCATCATTTACATAGTTGGCGAGCAGTAAAGCTGGAAGTTTCGCGGCGGCTTTCATCGTATATGAGGCACGAAAACCTAAAGTACGTCGTAACGTATGTAGGGCGTAGCATTGGCGTCTGGTGTGCAGCCACGCATACATGAGGACTCCTCCCCGCACAGACAAGCATACACACACACACACACACAAACACACACACACACAACACACACACACACACACCACACACACACACACACACACACACACACACACACACACACACACACACACATATATAGCAACGGCGCAGCACACGACACACACACACACACACACACACACACAACACACACACACACACACACGTGCACGCACACGAACACACACACACACACACATACACACACAGGACCACAAAACAACGGCACATACACACACCACCCACACACACACACACACCACCACACACACACACCCACACACACACACACACACACACACACACACACACACACACATACATAACACACACACCAAACGACGCACATACACACACACACCGCGCGCCGCGCGCCACACGACACACACACACACACACCAGCATCACACACACAACACGTGTCGAGCCGCAGGCGCTTATGTTGCATGTTTAAACACGGTCCCACTCAACTTTTTNGGGGGAGAGAGAGATGGTGGGGTGAGAAGAGAGAAGAAGGAGTGGGCAAGAGAGAGGGTGGGGAGAGACGGAAGAGAGTAACAGTGAGGAGAGAGGCGATAGGAGCGAAGAGAGAGAGGAGAAAGAAATCGAGGATAAGAATAGGAAAAGGGAGTGAGAGAGAGAGACCAAGAGAGAGAAAAAGGAGAGAGACAGGAGAAAGAAAGAGAGAGAAAGCGAGAGCGAGAGAGAGAGAGAGAGAGAGAAAGCGAAAGAGAAAGAGAAGGAGGGATAGATAGAGCTAGATAGATAGAACGAGCGTGGCACAGAGAGCGATAGTAAGAGATCGACAGCGCGCGTGAGCGCGAGAGAGCGCGCAACGTGATCGCTAGAGAGAAACCAGAGAAACTAGAGAGGAGAGGAAGAGAGAGAGAGAGATGCCAATACTTGACCTAAAATGATAACTATAATTATATTGGGGCATGTACGTACGCGCGTGGCCCCGGGTGTGGCCCGTTGAGCGTGGCAACGCACGCACGCACGCTGGCAGACGGATGGGCCGGGTCGCTTGGGCGACGCAGCGTCTATTTCTAGGCGAAGCGCTGCTTAAAATAGGAGAGAGAGCGCCTCTAGCTGAAGCTGAGGGCGATCCATGTGATACAAATGTTGGCATGCAGCTTACGAAGTTAATGTAATCTACAGCAGGGCAGGTCAGGCAACGGAGGTGGTGGCGGACACATCTGAGATACGCGGAAGTAAGAGGGAGAGAGAGAGCGACGGAGATAGAGAGCGATAGAGATAGAGATACAGAGAGCGACAGAAATAGATAGAGAGAGAGAGAGAGAAAGAGAAAGAGAGAGAGAGAGAGAGAGAGAGACGAACAACAGACAGAGAGAGAGAGAGCGCGCCGCGCGCGGACAGTGAGCGGACAGGGACACGAGAGAAGAGAGAGGAGAGAGAAAGAGAGAGAGAGAGAAGAGACCGAGACCAACAGAGAGGCAGTGAACCTTTCCGCTATAACGCCGACTGCGAGAGTAATTGTCCCTTCGTTGCCGCCCAAGTCAACGAGGTTTCTCTCATCGCTCGCCTAGCAGCCCGCCGTCGTCGACCAAAGCCGCCTTGACTGTTTGTTAGCGGATCTTGTTTGTCGAGCGGATTACGTGAAAGCCGAAGTCGGTTCAGGTTGGCTCCCTGCGTGCGAGTGTGCAGCTCGCGAAAGGAATTAATACATGGTTTGTGGTGTGTGTGTGATGTGTGTTGTGGTGTTGTGTGTGTGTATGTGTGTGCGGGTGTGTGTGTGTGTGTGGTCGCGGGGTGTGTGTGTTGTGTGTGTGTTGTGTGTTGTGTGTGTTGTAGATGTGTGTGTGCAGTGCGTGCGTGCGTGTGTGCGTGCGTGCTTGTGTGTGGGGGAGGGTGTGGGTGTGTTTGTATATGTATGTGTGCGTGTTCGTGTGTGTGTGTGTGTGTGTGTGTGTTCGTGTGTGTGTGTGTGTATGTGTGTGTATGTGCGTGTATGTGCGTGTGTGTGTGTGCGTGTGTGCGCGTGTGTGTATGTGCGCGTGTGTGCGTGTGTGCGCGTGTGTGTAAGGGGGACACTACTTTCAGTTCCTGTTCGCTCGTTCATTGTACTTTCGGCCTGACGCAAAGACGGGAGGCTATATTCCCACAACAATAGCAATTATACCAATAACAATAACGATAACAATAACAATAACAATAACAATAACAATAACAATAACAATAACACTAACACTAACAATAACAAGAGTGGATCTTTTACCTTACTCGACTACGAGTTACGCAACTCAACTATACATTCAGAACTTATGGTCCGGAAAGCATATCGAAGTCTATCGGAATAACAGAAGTCATGGAAAAGAAGAATTCGCCCTTATTCTACGATTTGATTCCTATTTTTACTACGAAGTTTTTCGTCGCCGTAGAATAACATTTTACGCGTACGCGCCTACCGCGACATCTGGCGCACATTCCGGGTACTGCAAACAACAAGAGCGCGTGCTTCGTCGGGCGCTTGGCGCGACATCTGGCGCACATTCCGAGTACTAACCGTACATAACAAGAGTGCGTGCTTCGTCGGTGGCAGATTGGCGACAACGAGGCGATACGTCGCCAAATATTTACATTTAAATTAAGGTTAAACTAACCTTCGCGTGCGACCAGCATGTCATCACAGCACTGAGATGTTTAAATGCATTCTATCGCTGTAAGATGTGTATAAATATGGGGTCGGGACGCCATGAACGCTGACTGACTGACTCTCTGACTGCCTATCTGCGTTTGACTGCGTTTACTTTGCGACTTACGGTCGCGCTCTCTCTCACACACACACACACTCTCTCTCTCTCTCTCTCTCTCTCTCTCTCTCTCTCTCTCTCTCT
>NW_014577230.1:84033-85057 GCF_000485595.1 Priapulus caudatus
ACGGGCCGCAGCAGGGGATGTACGGGCCGCAGCAGGGGATGTACGGGCCGCAGCAGGGGATGTACGGGCCGCAGCAGGAGATGTACGGGCCGCAGCATCGTAACCTTCTGCAGCAGCTGGACGATTTCAGAAAAGAGAAAAAACGCACACCACCGTGATTTTGTTTTTACACGGAAACAGCGGCGGAGGCAAGTGGCGGAGAACGCCTGACGGACACGCGATCCCAGTTCGAGATAGCGCGCAGCATCCTTCCGCTACTACTGCTGCTGCTGCTTCCTCACCTTTCTCCCCCTCCTCCCCCTCCTCCCCTTCTTCTTCTAATTTTTTCATCCTTTCGCTGCTGCTGCCGCTGCTGCTGCTTCTCCTCATCCCCTTCTCCTCTTCCTAATCCTTCTCCTCCTTCTCCTCCTCCGTCACATCTTCTCATCGTTCCGCTGCCGCTGCTGCTTCATCTTCCTCCTTTTCCTTCTCCTTCTCCTTCTCCTTCTCCTCCTCCTCCTCCTCTTCTTCCTCCCCCCTTCTCCTTCTCCTCCTCTTTCTCATCTTTTCGGGATAAGTCAGCGAGTGAATAAGCGTTCGGCTCGTGAGCGGGGGTTGTTTGTGTTGTGGCTTCCCCAATCATTTCCATTAGGTTAAGTAGACTTACCATGTTGGTTGTTTCTGGCGAGGGGCTCGGAGAGAGAGAAAGAGAGAGAGACAGAGAGAGACAGACAGCGAGAGAGTGAGAGAGAGAGACAGAAAGAGAGGCAGACAGAGAGATAGACAGAGAGTGAGAGAGAGAGAGAGAAAGAGACTCACAGAGAGCAGAGAGACCCAGAATAGATGAAAGAGAGAGAAGAGAGCAAGAGAGAGAGAAGAGAGAGAAGAGAGGGAGAGCGTGGAGGGACAGGGCGCAAGATGTGCGTCTAGGGTTGCCGTATGTTTGCTCTGCAGAGGTTCTGCTTTAAGTACGGGGACGTTAGCGAGGACTGCTCAGCACACGTTAAGTTCTCTCACCGGCTAAACACGATATACATCACAACAG